>NC_047522.1:2847106-3144606 GCF_902827115.2 Pseudochaenichthys georgianus | reverse complement strand
TGTTTGCGTGTAAGCACAGGAACACATGTTTACACAGGCGTCACGCCAAGCACCGAGCGCATCGCTGCCTTCTCACATCAGGAGTGTAAATCTAACACGGTTGTCTCAGCGGCGGTGATGTTTCATGATCTGCTGAAGACCGCATTGCCATCGAGGGGAGGGTTTAAATCATGTGAAGAATCTGTGGCGCTTCTGATTTTTATGCTCGTGCTTAAAGTTTACGCCTCCTGTTTTTACTTTGCTTTTAACGCGTTTAGGATATAAAAGATCAAAGGGAATTTGAGCATTTCTTCCTATTAATGTTCTTTGTGTCGTCAGTATGGTGTGAAATTAAAAGGATTCGAAAGGGTCAGCTGCAATTATCCTCGGTTCATAAGTGTCAATTTCAGAAAATTAGGTTTCTTTAAGGAAATTAAAAAATGCTTACATTGGACAAGCTTGATTAGTCATTCGGTTAATAGGATGGAGTGAGTCAGATAATAGGCCGTCAGTTGTATTCATGCAAGTCTTTCATATTTATTCTCATGGTCCATTTTCAGTTTGTACATATATGGACAAATTAATGAAAATTAATATGGTATCTAATATATTTTCATATTCACGTGTAAAGGCTTGGAACTACACATCGACACAGATTGTCAGTTCTACTGTAAATGGTTTGAAGTTCTTGTCCTCTTAGAAAACCATAAGAGATATCTAGAAATATTGAGTGGAGTGTGTTTTAATTCAGTGGTGCTCCCATTAATGTTGTTATTGTCTCTTGGTTGAGGTTTACTATAGACGGCTACAAATGCACAGCAGCTGAATTGTCCCGCTAATGAATCTCGTAAAGTTTTCAGGCAAAAATGTCAGTTCACATAATAACATCTCCCTCAAGTGTCTCCTCAGATCTTAAATGTTTAAAGTTATCGCTAATAGGGCCAAAAGCTTGTGTGTGTGTGTGTGTGTGTGTGTGTGTGTGTGTGTGTGTGTGTGTGTGTGTGTGTGTGTTTCAGCTCACCCACATCCACTGGAAAAAAAATAATGTCATTTATTAGCGTCTCCATGAGCGTGCGCGTCTTCTCAACTGAAGCAAAACGGGACTGTCTTTCCATCCGCTGCTCTGATAGGAAATCCCAGCTTGCTCTTTACAAGAAAATTAACATTGGAGAGGTACGGTGGTACTTTAATGGGCTAAGAAGTCTTCAATAAAGTATTTAGAAGGTTTTCCGAATGCTAACTGGACAGGTTCAGTGGGGCATGAAAGAAAGAGCGTAAAGCGGGGGCAGCAAGCGCTTCAGCCCGTACAGAGCACCATTATCCACCGTCGTTAATTTAATAGACATTCCTTTGTCGGCCCTGGGTCTGAAGACGGCAGACCCCAACATTTGTTTGTCATTTCCCAAAACGTTTTTAATAAACAGTTATAAAATCTTAAATGGCTTCTTGTACTCTTAATGTTCCCTGGCTGCGGTGGTTTTGTTTTTGTTTCTCTTTTTTTTCTGTATTACATGCGCTTTCATCATTTAATGATTTCTGGAACTCATTTGCTCATCCATCTTTGAGTTTAGTAATAAGTTATAATGAAGATGGTTATAATGAAGATGATGTGCGCTAACTTCTTTTTGCCCTAGATTCGAAGGGCTTTTGATTGGAGCTGTTCCGTCTTGCAAATGCATATTGTGTAAAAACACTAGATTTTAAAAGTTTACGATGACAGGAAAATGCTAAATATTCATGATAAACTACAAACGCCAGTTTCAGATAGTTACAGAAAGCTACATTTTTATGATTCCTTTCTCTTAAACTACTACAAATACTTAGATTCTCTTAAAAAATGTATTTCTAATTCATGTTTGTGCACATGCTTGTGTTTCAGCTTAGAAAAGCAGGGCTGCGTTGCTCGAAATCTCAGCAAAATGGAGGACATGCAGACCAGACTGCGAAGCAACCTGGAGGCCGTTGGAATGCTAAATCAACAAGTAAGAGTACACACACACACACACACACACACACACACACACACACACACACACACACACACACCACACACACACACACACACACACACACACACACACACACACACACACACACACACACACACACACACACACACACACACACACACACACACACACACACACACACCAGGTCCTGACAGTCCTTTTACAGATACAAACACACACCCACACACCGGCCCACCTGCTGTTGAGCTCTCACAGAAGAGGAAGCTTTCATGCGTCCAACTTCAAACGCACACGCGCGCACTTACACACCGGCGCGCACAGACATCCATTTCCTCTTCCTACGATAAAAGTTAAAAGTCAGCAGCGGGTTGGGGGGGGAGGCGTGTAGGGAAGGAGGGACAAATCGTATCGGGAAAAAGCAGTGACGTTTCTTTCCACTGGTAAATGATTTCCCTTTCATGAGACTGAGAGAGGGATGTATATCAATACAGCCGCGCTGATCTCTCCGTGACAGCATAGGGAAATGGCCCGCTGTGATAAAACAATGTGTGGGGAAAAAAACACAGAGGAATATTCTAAGGAAAAGCTGACATTCTTTTTTTTTTTTTTTACTTCACAAGAGTCAACAAATCACTAAAGGAGAGACAAATCAAAAGTACTCCTCAGCCCCCTCAGTTCTCCAAAACTCCAGGGCCTGGGGAACGGCTCACCCGACTTTTGTTAGTTTGCACGATGGCCCGCTGATTGACGGGCTACGACAAAAGCCGGTACTTGTTGAAGTTTGTAATGTTGTGACAGGGAAAAGAAAAGAGCGTGAGCTGCACTTATGACGCAGAGGAAGAGAGGAGTGTTGTTTAACAGGTCAGGTGTGTAATAGCACCTCTTAATCTCTAGTGTGAATCATTACACACATCGATCCCACATCCAACAAACATACAAGCACACTTGGAAGGGGATAGGGTGTAGACGGTTCATTTACACAAGGCTATTCCCTTCACTGGACACACACTCACAGATATCAAAGAAGAAGCTGAATGGAAAGTCTCAGTTCATCTATGTGCAAAGCGTCTGGTTATAAATCAGGCCTGTGTCTCGGCTTTGGATCGGTCTCATTTACTCATAGTCACAAACTGGTTCAGTGCTGTTGCTTCCCCACTCGCCCACAGGCGCACATTAACACACGGCGAACAACGCGCGCACGCATGATTTACATCCGACTGTCAAGCTAATTTCATGCAAACTTTTGAAATGTCACACGAAATTAGATCCGAGTAAAGTGATTTTCCATCAACTGGGAGGAAGATGAACATCAGAGGGAAAAACTAAGAATCTTTCAAGACTTGATTAGCATTAAGCGGGCTGTTATTGTGCTTTAGCACCAGCTCGTGTCCAGGTTATTTCATGCTTTCATGCAAAGATGAAAAGGATAAGCATTATCTCCTCTACAAGCAGCTGCAGGGAGAGATGGATCGACAGGTATTGCAGAGTATTTCCACATTTCAAAAACTCCTTCTGTTGTTTTTAATGGGCAGATCATATGACAAGACTTCCATGATTTCCTGTTAGTGTTTTTATCATGTTCTGTTCCCTATTAACGTTTTCTTTCTTTTTTAACAAATTGTACGGTGTCCTTGGGTGTCATGAAAGGCGCCTACAAATAAAATGTATTATTATTATTAAGACTCCTTTAACCTTTGTGTCGTCTTCAGGTACATGTTCACCCATTTCTCAATGATTTTAAATATATGGATGGTTCCATGTTCAATCTTTGCAAGAAAAATGAATGATGACTACTTACATTGAATTATTGGTGTTTAATTAAATTGTTTCATTATGTACTGCCATCAAATCGTTTTAAATGACAAACAAGGCAAACTAACAATAGAGTGGTGCAGTGATGCGTCCTAAAACCCAGAAGCAAGTTGCGCATGGGTTCCCTCGACAAAAAAGCAATGGGATTTCGGGAAATAACTCGAAATAAGGTCTGTGGAAAACGAACAAAATGTGCATTTATCTAACCGGTTCGTTTTCCACAGACCTTATTTCGAGCTATTATCCAAAATCCTATGGAGAAACCCCATTGCTTTTTTGTCGAGGGCACCCATGCGCAGCTTACTTCCGGGTTTTAGGACGCGTCACTGCACCACTCTATGAATGCAAACAGAAGACTAACACTTGTGATAATGAATTGGAATAAGTTGGCTCAATAGGTTTAACACAGATTTGCATGATGATGTATATGCTTTATGAACCAGGAGGAACAACTGTTAAAAAACAAACCACATTTAAAAACTTTTGTGCCAATGAAACATAAATCACTTTATTTAGTTTTTCTAGCTCAGTAATTTTCACAATTTATCTTTAAATATTTGAATGGAAACCCAGCTTTCCAAGTGCAAACACACTCACGCACCAGCAGTAAAACACACACCCCCCCCCCCCCTCCGTGTCTTTCTGCCTGTCTCTTTCTTCCCCTCTCCCCCCACTAACACACTTCCTTTTCATCCAAACGTTTGCCCACCAATTCACCCGCAATATGTGAAGGTTGAAGAGACAAGCTGTGATTTTTAATTTCACCCCCCTCCTCTGCAATTAGAAAATCATCCAGAGCGACCAAAGATGGGGGAAATTAAACAGGTCCACTTGAATATACGGTTAATTACAAATGTCAAACTCAGTGTTTTTCATGTGGAAACTCTATTGCTCTTGGCGAAGCATACGAACACGTTGGAGGATGTTTGCCTGTTGAAGATAGTAAATACTCTGTAAGCGTCTTAGGATAGTTTTTGACACATCGACATGTCATTGGCTCTTTGAGGGTTAAGCCTTTGCTATTTCTAGTCATGAGATGTAATACATTTGCTGAGGTGTGTGTGTGTGTGTGTGTGTGTGTGTGTGTGTGTGTGTGTGTGTGTGTGTGTGTGTGTGTGTGTGTGTGTGTGTGTGTGTGTGTGTGTGTGTGTGTGTGTGTGTGTGTGTGTGTGTGTGTGTGTGTGTGTGTGTGTGTGTGTGTGTGTGTGTGTGTGTGTGTGTGTGTGTGTGGGTGGGTGGGTGTGTGGGTGGGTGGGTGGGTGTGGTGTCTGGAAAGGGTAATGTTAGCAGAACCATCCGGAAATGTGTCTGTCTCATCTCCGTTTGTGTTTTTCTCTCCCTCTATCACACACACACACACACACTCAAATGCACATGCACACACACACATGGCCAGACTTGTCGCTGTGACATCATTCTTGAACCGCAAAAGACACACACTAAAAAACAGATGTGAATAAGTGCAACTGTCATTACCCAACGTGTCTTTTTGTCCCTTTATCCTATAATTTCTTATTTTTCTTTTCCTCATAGCTAAAAATACATTATTTCAAATCTTGTATTTGCTTTTATCTGCCTTATTACAATTTTTAGACACAGGCACATTTGCATATAATTACCACGCATGTAAAAAAATGTTTGCCTTCAAAGACAAGTTTTGACTCACACACCTCCCTACCTTTAACCAAATGTCCCTGTCAAAAAAAATGAAACACTCTCAATTTAGCTAGTCTGTAATTGTGTTTCCGGGAGCCCAATCATGTTCTGACGACGTGCGATTTGTTTTGAGTCACGGATGATTTTGTGTCAAATCGACCTCTAATGATCGCTCAAATTGGTTGTTTTCATGTAGAAATTTACACCGTCGCATGACTCCTACTTGCAAACCGTTTCAAACTGTGAACACAATACTCTCCTGAAAAACCTCCGCGCAATTTTCCACCGGCATTTCCGTTTCAACAGGCGTGAAAGCAACTGTGAAAGATGAATTAAGCACATAATGGGATGTCAGCTTCTTCATCAACTTGATAGCTGTTGACTTCTGATGGTTGATATTTATTGGTATCTTCCAAATTAAGTTTTGTGATTTGGTTGATTGAGATGAAGTGGGATGTTTACATGTTGAAACTTCAAAAAGTGTCGTCCTCCGTCACTCTGTTTCTAAAGTCACACATGAAGATTTCCTTTCAAAACTATTATTATTCTTTCTGTTTGAACATGTCTCCTCCATATGTCTCTCTGAAGGTCTTTTTTTTTCTCTCTCCAGCTAACCTCCCTCAGCAGGGAGAACAAGCGGTTGCGTAGGCAGCTGGAGGAGGAGAAGTCTAAGCGTAGACAAGTGGCCCTGCCTCCTCCTCCCCCCTCCCAGCAGTCCTCCTCAGTCCACCTCCCTCCGCCTCCTCCTCCTTTGGGCCTGGACACAGTGACAGGGGACATTGATGGGATTGTAACCCAGACCAAGGCTAGGGAGAGCAGGTGAGTCCCAGGCTTTGGGGGTTCAGGATCAGGCCCCCTGCCTCTCTGCATGGCGCTTGGTCTGGCAGGACAAGCAGGGATCTGAACAAATGAAGCCCCCTGAAGACTTTGACCTGTCGAGACCTCTTGACCTGCAGCTCCTCACCAGGGAGTGCGCTCGGTTTGAGGTTAATGTCCTGCAGGTCAAAGTCAAGTCCCAGGGTGCCTTTTGCCTGAGGGGCGCTCCAGAACCGGGGAATGATGATGGAATTCCCTCAAATCGTCAAAAATCAAACATTTCTCTACTGCTGTGCCATGAAGAGATTATTTCATAGAACATTCACACCTCTTAACATTTGAAATCTGATACTGAAGTGATGCCAACCTTAAAATGCTGCAATGATATGAGCAATTGCATCTAATAACGGTAGCAATTATTTCTTTAAATAATCTTCAATTGCAACAAAACTGTAGCACTAAGCACTAAAATACACCTTCACCGCAATTATTTGTAAATCCAGACAGTCCTGATGAACTATAATCAATTTATTTCAACTAAAATGAACTAATAAGACTCATTGCAATTCTTAAGTGTTGATGAATGTGTCTTACACTGGAGGAGAGTTTAGGGCACATCATCAGTATCCACAGACGCAGCTCAGATGTGGATGGCTGTACCACAGTCTCTGATTACTCTGCAGCTGTGCGCCATGTGTCCTGCATCTACTGCGGTGAATGTGTCCGTACGTCTTTATGCGAGTACATTATGTGTCTGCGTGCTTCTACCTCTCTGAAAGTGCCTGTGGGGGAGTGTGTGCTCGTGAGTGATTGAGTATATTAGTTGTTTATTGTAGTAGATGTTGTTTTATATTTTGTTTTATATTTCAAAAACTATTTATTGATTTCTCTCTTGTCGCTGTGTCTGGAGCCCATGTGTTGTAACGACGGGGAAATAAAAACAGATACATTTGGAAGCGGGCGTACATTCTTCCCCAACTTGATTTCATAATACTGACAATAGATCAACAGGATAGCAATGCTACATGTTCACAATGCAGAATCCCAGCTGAGACACACAGATTATGACATATTTGCAACCAGCTAAAAAACGAAATGATTTAAATGAGGTTTTGACGAAGATACGACATATTTGTCTTGCCCTCTTTCCATGGGCATCTTCAAATGACCCTAGGCTCTTTTTTGCTTCTAGTCGAACATATATACTTGAACACGAGCACTGTTCCAAACAAGCAACAACAGAAAAGAAGCATGCACATATCTGATCAGCAAGAGCACTATTATACTGTGATAATGAGAATTCTAGGGAAAGCAGGTCTCAGGCCTCATCTTGCCATCTTCTCTTTCCTTCTCCCCCCACCTGTCTCCCAAACCCCCTTTTTTATCCTTCATTGGTTCAGTACATACATAGCTGTTCTATAGCTATAGTCAGGATGTCTTACATTTTAATGATTGCGAGTAGAGCTGCATGTCCTTGTTAGCTTCCTCATTTGTCATGTCACACTAAAAAATACCTGTCTTTTATGTGCAAACACACAAGCGTGCACCCACTCACACATTTATATTCTTTCACAAACAGTAACACACACACACACACACACACACACACACACACACACACACACACACACACACACACACACACACACACACACACACACACACACACACAAACGGCACAGTCATTAAAAATGAAACCACAGGCTTTTTGAAAACTCAGAGGACTGAGGGAAAAGTCAGCAGCGCAGCGGTGAAAAGAGTCCCCCTGGAAACAATGAGGAGAATGATCATTTGTTGTTCTTGAAAAACCCGGTGAGGTTTCACAGAGGTTAAGCTTCCCTTTGATGTGTTTTTAACTCGTTTCAGCTCTGTGGAGGGATTAGTCAGCCTCTCACACACACACAAACACACATTCAAACACACATTCACACACACAAGCACATACAGGCTCTTAATTTCCACACCATGAGCTCTTCTCTCACAAAAGGCAGAAAGCACCGAACAGGCTCCTTCCTAACCTAATTTCATCAAATGAGAGTGGGTGGTACTTCACTGCTGTATGTGTGGTCCCTTAGAAATCTGTGGTAAACCAGAAAAATATTGCAAGTCAGTATTTTTCCTTTTTATCCCAAATTAGCATCAGACTGTTTGTGAGCAGTTTGGGCCCTCAACCACGAGAGAGAGACGCAGAGAGAGAGAGACAGAGTTGCTGTTGATCATCACGGCACTCATTACAGTGTTTACGAGGCGTTATCTGATCCCTATTTCAAGATACAAAGTGTGTGTGTGTGTGTGTGTGTGTGTGTGTGTGTGTGTGTGTGTGTGTGTGTGTGTGTGTGTGTGTGTGTGTGTGTGTGTGTGTGTGTGTGTGTGTGTGTGTGTGTGTGTGTGTGTGTGTGTGTGTGTGTGTGTGTGTTTTATCAGCTCCAGTCTGGGCTTCCCTGTAGGTCTGTGTGGTTGCCCATGCTAATAATCACACAAAAGTTCACAGCCCATGTTGTAAGCAGCTTTGCAAAAGCTAGTGTTTGCAAATGATTCTTAGTGTTTGAGTTTAACAAACTTAGAGTACCAGATGTGTGGGAATAGACCGTAGAGGCCATTTTATGTTGTTGTATTGCACTTCTATGAATTAGTAATTTACTTGCACTAAAACATTTTTTTTATTGTAACAGCAACTAAATAGTGGTAAGGGAGAAGAGCTTTGGCTCTGTGTAGCCACTGGACCTTTTATATTTGTTATCATATTAATCATGGCTGCATGATTTGGAAAAAATGTGTTGAAGAAAACCGTTTGTCGGCTCGGCTTTTCCTGCAGTCTCACAATAACTAATATAGAATACAATTTTCACCATCATTTATTTTACCAAATATTGCACTTGTCCATTACGATTAAATCTCAATTAATTGTGCAGCCCTTATTCTAACACTTTTCCACACATACGGTTGTTGCATAGTTTCAAAGTCAAATGCATCAGTCTTTGTGCAACTGAGAATAACTCATAGAAAACAGGGACCTCACCAAAAAGACTTGCCCTTCAGGAATATATATAAATATAAACAGCCATTTTTAAAATTGTCATATCATGACAACCTACATATACAACATGTGGAACAGCCTGTTTATCATGTGAGAAATGCCGGGTCTAGCCCAGTGTTCTGCCACCGTTACGATTACTTTTAGTGGGAGAGGCGGTTCTGTCACAGCACGAGCAGAAAGTGACATCAGAGGCTGAGAGAGAGAGAAAGTGACAGGAGTGCTGGCAACATGTCTCCTCTAAAAGTTAGGTCACTCAAACCAAAGAATAGGAAAAAAGACAGTTATTCACACACTTTTAAAAAGGTGGGTTTATGTTATGTGGGGGCTTTGTATAGACTATACAGCGACACTATAGCAATATGCTGACATTCTGTCAATACACAGGCTTTTTAATCTGTAGGCAGAGATTTAAAGAGATCAGTTTGATAAATAAATGTCTCTGAAAGCAATGTTTAAACTTCATTTATACAGATTACTTGCTATAGTGTAGGTCTAATTAATGTTCATGAGTAAACAGAAGCAAAGCTGTACCTTGAAAATATATTAATTAATAATATGAGTATATTAGATTTTTGCTATTGGATGTTCCTTTGCTCTCACTGGAAAATGTATTTCTTTCTGCTTATTAACTCTCATTCTCTGGTTAAAGGGGCTGAAATAGTACATCGTTAATAGACAGGATCATACATGTATTGCCCATTGAAATATTGTTTGAATGAATTACGTTTATTTTCTTATTTAAAGATTACTCTTTACTAAATGTCAGTTGTGAATGAATTGTGTTTATCTTAATGCTTTATGTTGGGGACATATGACCGATGTTTGTGTCCGTTTCCATCTCTTAATGGATAACATGACCATCAGTCCAATTTCTCTCAAACGCTGACGTGTTTCCTCAGGGAGTAAAGGAAGGGGTAAGAGAAATGGGGGGAAATGGTACGGTTTCAGTATGAAACCTAGAGGGGGAAAAAGAGATTACGAGACAATTTGAGGGAGAGGAGAAGAGTTAAGGACTACATGGAAAGAGGAAAGGAAGTAGTGAAAAAGGGGGTGCATGAAGAGAGAAGAGGCTGAAAGAACGTGGCCGGGGATTTAGGGACTAAGTTTAAGAATGAAAGGCGAGTGAGAGATGGATGCTGAGGGACACCGACAAAAGGAAGGAAGTGATGGAGGTGCAGTGTGTGATTTAGAGAGTGGAGAGGTTAAGATGGGGAAAAGACGAGGAAGAGAGTAATGGGACATTTAGGAAAAGGTGGTGAGACGGAAAGAAAAGTGAAAGGTGAGAGAAGCGTGTGACGGGGCAGAATGAGAGATGGAGGAACCAGGGAGACACTGGAGATTTAGCGAAGGGAAAGATGGGGGAAAAGAGCAGAATGAGAGAAAGAAAGAATGGGAGAGTAGTGGGAGATTTAGGGGTATATATGGAAGAGAGAGTCTGGAAGAAGAGCATATTGTCCTTATCGGCCTGCTCCAGAAAGCCTGCTCCCTAATGGGGCCGGGGTGAAGGGGAAATGAGGACTAGGCCTGATGCTACCTGATTAGCCATCGACTCAAGCACACATCAAAGGGAGGAGGAAGGAGTGCGAGGTGTGTATGTGGGCTGAAGGTGAGTCATCATCACCTCATCCAGCAGAACCACGAAAGAAAATCACTCTCACTGTCTCCACACACACATACTGTACACAGACTCATGGCCATTTTCTTCAACCTTGAAAGGGAAAGCTGCTCTGAATAAGGAGATCCTCTGAATGCGGGTAAGGGGGAGAGAGGAAGGGAGGGGTAAATAGACAAAAAGGAGGCGGGGAGTGAGAAAGGGAGGAAGAAGAGTACAAGGAGGGAGACATCAAAAAGAGTCATCATGCTCCATATTAGCGAAATAATGAAATGTGCCTTTTAGCTAATGACATCTCGGGACAGCTCTGTTAGTTTTCACATAAATTACAGCGGGCCGGACTGCATCTCACGCACTACCTCGGCACAAAGCCACACACACACACACACACACACACACACACACACACACACACACACACACACACACACACACACACACACACACACGAAGAGTGATCAGTGGCGCAGCGGTGACCGGTCGGTGTCCCTGTTTGAAATTCAACACTCTCAGGGACCTATATCCCTTTTCTATTCCACACCCTGAATTCATTACTGTCACACACACTTACACACCTATAATCATATTCATCACACTCACCGGAGCCTCCCCTACCTCTCTCCCTAAATTTCTATCCAAGGGAGCCCCAATATGGCAGCTGATGACCTTCATTAGTCTCCCCTTTTCTCTTTCACCTACTGTATTTCATCTTCCTCACACTGTGCATGCTCACAGACATCAGATTTGTGTTCTCTTTCTCTTATTTTCCTCTGTCACACACATTCAAACACTTTGTCTCACATGTTCTTTCATGCACCATTTCCTGTGCCTTTCTTTTTCCCCTTTTTTCTTTTTTTAATCTGTCACTCTTTTCTCATTACTCTCTCTCTGTTTCATTAGCATACAGAGTAAGAAGATGGCGCTGGGGGTAATCTGCGCGAGTCGGCGGTGACAAAATGGAGGGCGTCATCAGAGGTCGCGGCGCTGTCATCAACCGCCAAACGTTCCGCTGATGTGTGCCTGTCACACGCTCACACTCCTGCATGCATCGCACACATTTGCAGTGCACAGGGGAGAAAGAAGGCAACATGTATCCGTAATCAGGTGTGACACATCACAGCGTAAATGCCGCAATCTCACCTGACAACCACGTACACACATGAAATGTTTGCGTTGTGGACCACCGCGACTGAAACAGACATTGACAGGTATCTGAGTATATTCTGGGATGCACATAACAGCGCCTTTAATAAATACAGCCGGTTTGTCTGGTTTGGGTTTTTGTTGTTCTAGTTGTTGAATTTATTACGGTTTTCAGGGATTTAGATGTGGCAGCTGTGCGGAGGGAAACGGACTGTGATTTCCTTTAAGCCTTTTTCCATCTTCAAGTAGCTCTGATAATCAGTTCAGTAGACTGACATCATTTACTGAGACGTTTTTATAGTCAGCTTTTGTGATCAGCAATCTGTCATATTTTTACAAATACAACGCTTCAGTCGGAACATGCTTCCAGGTACAAAGTCACGTAAATAGTATGGCCTAATTAATTCTCAATTTGCCTCATAGTTGAAGAGAACTGAAATAGCATTATTTATCAGGAAATTGTGATAAATGGCGAATGAAAACGAAAAGGCTGATGACTCTTGCTACTGTTATCCAGGCCCGGTTCCAGAACAAAATGACTCCGGGTGCATCTGAGATTAGAGAGGGTGCAGTGGTGAAGTGCTATTTTTACAAGTGTTGAGTGCACCTAACACCCTCTAGGGTGGTCCTCACCTCCTCTAGGGGGGTCCGGGGGCATGCTCCCCCGGGAAGATTTATTTTTAAATATTGAAGTTAAAAGCATCAATCTAGTGCATTTCTGAGAGCAACATTAAGAGATCTATATATCTATGTGCTCTTTGCTTGATTCATGCCTTCCCAGTCCCTTATCACATACAAGAGCATGGCGCCAGTTGTTGCAGCCAGTTGTGGTGAAGGCATCTGACTTACTTGAACCGAAATGTCTACATGCATAGCAGAAGATGGCATCTTTTTTACATGAATATTCCAGCCAATCTCTGTTTTGAAACCATGAGCTGCAAAATGAGCGCCTTACCCCACTGTACAGGCGAGTTGGGTACTGTTTTAAATATACCTGGGCTGGCTCTGTTTTGCCGAGGTCTTCTGGCACTTGCGGGTCGCTGAGGGGTGGCGGTGTTTGGGGCAACGAAGACGGCTGTGGCTGCTCCGCCTCCGTGGGCAAAGCCGGCGAGTCGGGCGTTAGTGTCCACGACAGTGGCCGCGGGTAACGTAATGTCCCCATGATCTGAACTGTTATTACCTGCAGTAGATGCAGTGTCCCTGCTGGCGATAAGGGCTGGTTGTTTTAACCATTTTCTGATGTCCATCACTGACTGCTGTGTAAGCACCTTGCAGATGACGAACGCGCAGCGGCACAGGTCAGGCGCACCTGACATAATAACGTTACTTACCGTTTAAATTGACCAAATAAATGCAGCAGACAATGTTATTTAACCACAATTACAATTTATTTAATTTCAACTATATTCTTCTTCTTCTTCTTCTTCTTCTTCTTCTTCTTCTTATTACTATTGTTATTGTACATAATCTTTTTTTTTTCATTTTTCATTTTTCAAATGAGGGTGCATAACGACTCAACTGAGGGTGCAATGCACCCTTACGCACCCCCGTAGAACCGGGCCTGAATCTGTGTTGGTTATTCTCGCGTCCAGGAGAGAAGCTTAAAAAGGAGACTAAAGTCTCTGAGATTGTTTCAAATTGGTACTTTAATTAATAAAAGCGTGGTAATGTAATCAATACTCCAAAAAATACAGGAAATACTTCACAGCAGTTTGTTTTCCGGTCGTTCCGAATGTTGTCCCATGCTACCCACAACTGTAAACAATAACATACTCAAATAAACTGTACCTTATCCAACAATAATAATATCTCGACGTCTGTAGTTGTAGTGTTGAAATCAGTAGGTTTCGATGTGCAACATCATATCATATCGCTGCTAAATTCACCTCTATAGTAAATGGTATATTAGCCTAATGCTAACCGGAGATGAAAGATTTTCAGAATAAAAGCTTAACAACTGGTTGTGCACAAGAACTTCTGGTTTTTCAGTATAAAACATCATTTAAACTGACGGTATGTTTAAGGTGCACTATGCTATCAAAACATTGATTTTAATTTCTAACACTACTTTAGCTTCTAATGTCTTCTTTGATTTTGCAAAATGTCACTTTTGCTGAATGAAAACCCCCTGTATGACATATCGTAATACGTACTAAATGGCAAAATGTGAGCAGTGACACAAGTACAGAAGTCATAAAGACAGCAAACTTAAATGTCACACAGAAACATTTGTAAAGTTTGCTGACATTAGCTACACATCCTATTAGTCCAGGTAAAAGCTCATTGTATACATTTAAAAAGGAGACTTTAATTGCTTATGAAATTACTTTTTAATTTGTAAGAGAAAAATAATTATCTGATCTTTTAAATGTTACAACCTTGCCTCAGGATTCTCAAAAGCAGTACACATGCTAATGACTTAGCATGAGGTTTGAACATGCTTACTGCCTTTATTCCTACTTATATGTTAGAAGGCGTTTGCCATGTTAGTGCTGCACCATTTTCCAAATATTTCCAAACAACTGTACAATGATGACGAGAAAACAGACGTTTGCACCTGTGGTTGACCAATGTTGGAAGCACATATTACGTTTATTTTCAGAGCTAAAGTCTTGGGTGAGTTGATCAGCTGATAGCCTCCGACTGATCTTGATTAGATATTGCCTCCTTATTAATATCTGCACTTGCTTCACAAGCTAACTGTGTCTCAGGCAGGTGAATTGTGATGGGTTTAGATAAATGAGTGTTTGTGTATAAAGAGGATGAGGAGAAGGGAGAAAAAAAAAGTGGATGTGGGTACAAAACAAGTAGCCAAGGAAAGGGAGACATGGAGAGGACAAACAGAGTGAAGGATGGATTCCCAGGAGGCAGTGTTAAGTTGTATTGGTGTGTGAGCTTGTCACTAATAGTGTCCCTGCCATGGTTATGAGAGCTAGACATACTTTGGCGCTAATAGACAGATTATAGAAAGAAACGAAGCATGTCCTGAAATCCTCTTAGCAAGACTTGAGCGTTTTATTTATTTATTTCCTGCCATATTCCTTTTCTTTCCCTCTCACTTCCTCTCCCTACGTTGGTGGCCTTGGCATTGTCTCGCTGAACGTGTTTCATGTTTTGTCTGACGCTTGGCGGGTAGTGTTGTCTTCCTCTCTCTCACACTCCCCTCTTTTTCTGTGTCACACGTTTTCAAAAGGCACTTTATTTATTGTCCCGAGGGAGCACTACATTATGCATTAACCTGTTCAATTATGCATTCATCTATGCAGCCGTTGCCTTATGTAAATGCACTTTATGATTAAACAAATTGTTTCGCTGTTTGGCCGTGTGTTCCCCACATTGAATGTTTGCTAGTGACATCATGCAGCGGTAGCAAGAGACTCCATGCCTGTTGTGTGTTTGTGAGTGTGTGTGTGTGTGTGTGTGTGTGAGTCCTATGGGTGCCCTATTTAACTGGTGAAAAGGCCTCCGAGATTGCAGAAACACTTTGTGGGCTTCACTCGCTGATACCGATCAGACAAAGCTTTCCATCCCTAATGCAGAATGTCACTAAAAAGGCCAACTGAAAAAAGGATATATTTTTTAAAGGTTGTCGGCTTAGAAACAAACTATTGCAAGGTCTTGTTTAGTAAACATTTTAGGAATTGAAATACTTCCTCTAAAACTTGTTTTTTCGCTCTCAAATACATTTTTATTGAGTGATTTTCACACTTTTATTGTTGCATGTATCATCGGGAAATGTATAGAACTTCATTTGAATGTACTAGTCAGTATGCAGTCACCATCAGCATTTAGTCTGGATCATTTATGACTCGTTTCAGTAATTTCAACTTTAAAAAAACATAAAATGCATACAAAATTCTTTCTGAGTTGCCGCACATGGCAAAAGTGTCAGAAGTATGTTTCTTGGCAAAATGTCTGCTAAAAAAACAAACAGTGAAATCACTATGGGTACCCCAGCCTGCCAATATTTACACTTTCATGAGATCAACTAAGTGGATGTGTGCCCAATAATTACCGCTGCGGTAAAAAACATGCAATCTTATAAGAGAGCCCTGAAACAACCGCTAATTCAAAACAAATCCCCTTAATAGGCAGTGTTTCGAGAGGCCTTGAATGTCTCCTATTGACTAAAGACTGAGAGTTGCTCCAGACATCTTAATCACAGCTATATATAGCGCTTTCCTCTATCTGACAAGAGAAATGAGCAGCCATTTAAGACAGATGAACTGTGTCTGGATGGCGGTGGACTTATCTAAACCGCAGCCACACCTTTGATCTACTCCAGAATCTCCTATTGCTTTCCATCAGATACAAACTATCTGATCCACTCACGCCACTGAGGAATGAGACGTTTTTGGAGATGAATGGAATATGCATTAAGACACCTTGACTATACAGCCACTCCATTTTTCTGCCTGGCTTTTTCTCCTCACATGCAGCCATTCCTCAATCATGCGGTTGTAACACTGTAGCAGCACCACCTTCCTCCTTCTTTCCCTCCTAACTCCCATATCTGGCGGGGTGTGAGTGAGTGATGGAGTTTTAGTGGACCCTGCGAGCGTCCTGTGGTTTTTCAGTGCCACACATCAGAGGCGGAGCATTAGCCCTCTTCATGCTTCAGGAGTTTGGCTTGGCAGAGCACCAGGCCCCTAACTACCTGAGCCCCATTCTCAATATGCACCAAATGATCCCGATGTCCCACTGTTTATATTTATATTCATTAACCTTTATAAGGACGTATGTGTGTTTTTAGTACATTCATTTTCAGAGTGTGCCCTGTCACAGAATGAGTTAAAGTACGTTTATATTGGCTGTTTTGAAGGAAAGCGGGTTCCTATCTGCATAATAAACAGTAAATCTTCATTATCCAAACCTCAGAAAGACTACACACTCAACGGTTGAAGGAACAAGCCTAATGAAGAGAATATACACAGCAATGCAAAGTTATAGTCTGATCATTTTGTGTATTAATAATAAAGCCCCATGGTCCTGGTGGAGATGCTGGAATGAAGGAAGCATGAGACATAAAGAAAGGATATTGCTGGTGCGTTATTCGTGTAGTTTAATATATATATATATATATATATAATTATAAACATATATATTAACTGGTGTACAGTGCATTATGTGTCTCTGAGAGAAAAGCTTTTTTCTATCTGCCTGCAGCCCATTTTGTAGTACTCGCAATTTCACGTACAGTAACTGTAATTAAAGACAGATGAGCGTTGGTAATCTGGTTTTAAAACCCTGCAGGGTCATGATTGTACATGAGTGTTTGATAGAGGCAAACATAAACATCCATTTATTATTTACCACATGATATTAGTATGCTATATGCGATCAAATCTGTAGCACTAACAGTTCTGAGATTGCAGATATTTCTGAAGCTGCTCTTTTTATGGAAGAGGATTTTAAAATGTGGCTGCGGACAACAGGTCATTTATTCTGGCCCTTGGCCCGTGGGTCATTAAAACCAGCTAGACATCTACACGGTATGGGGGCCATATTAACAGAGTCCCTGACACTATTTTTTCCTGAAAGATATTTTAGAAAAACAGCTTTATTATGACTGAGGGCGTCTAAAGTCACTACGGTAGACGGATGGCCTCAGGCTGTGCCACACACTGTCTCTGCGTGAGTGTGTGTCCGTGTGTGTGCATGACCTTGTGTGTGATTCTAAAGATGTATCTCCTACTCTCTTGTCAATACAAACCACATCTTTAAAGCTTGGGGTTTTAATTATGCTGCTTTATTAAATAGTAATCATTGAAATGCTACATAGGCATAATTTATTACATTTCTAATGAAGGCCAGAGGAATATGCATGCTCCACACATCATGTTCCAGCTAATTCCTGGACATTACATGTGGCTAATACACATTTGAAACATCTCTCTGGTGATGTTGCAAAAGAATAATTTATCAAAACAAATGCTCTATGTTATGCTGTCCCTCAATTGAATGTGACCAGCACTAAAAGATGCAATACTTAGCCATGCAATATGCATAACATTATGCTAATGCATGACACTTGCATTCATTTATATCTGCATATGGACATATGTGTGGTTTGATTACTTAAAGCATAGACTGACTAACAATATATAAAAGCACACTCAGCAGAAGCCTTTGCTGATTGCACTTCATTGACGAGACATTTTAAAATGAAAGACTAGTATGGAAGAAACATATGCATTTGAACTTCATCAATCCAAATTTGCTGAAATGTCCACGTGATTCAGGAGAAGCTAAATCATATGCAGCAATGCAACAGCATACTATCCAATGATGTGTATTTATTTGCAGCTACAAGATACTGGAACCTCTTAACTTCACACAAAGACATTCAATATTTCAGTTTTATTCTTTTGTAGTGTGATCAATTAAGTATTTCAATATGCAGTTTTTCCGGTGCACAGTTTCTAATATTTTATGGTTTGAATCACCTTCAGAATGTTTTTGGCAATGAACCACAAGGGGATTTAAATATTCATATTCATGAATTTGAATCCATCACCCAAACGGATGCATCACTTGTTTTATTAAAAGCAGATCTGAATAGATAGTGCCGACTACTTCTTTTTAAAATGCAGTTCCAGTCAGAAGCTATAACGATATTAAATACTGCCTAAATGGATGTTTAGGGGGCAACACTCTCCCCATACACACTCATGTATTTTACAAACATTCAGTATGCTGGCGACACCTCAGTAGTCACATGCTCGGCTATATATCTGTGATAATGGTTACTATGCTGATGATCAGAGCTATTTACTTTAAATGGGTCATTATCAGTGGAAGACTCTACCTTGTGATGGTGATGAGGGCTTTGACAGATATATTGCCAAGCGGGAATAGGTGGTGATGATGAGCCACAGAAGTGTGCTACAATTCGGCTCTTTCATTCTCTCCTTGTGTCTCTCCACCTCATCGTCACTTCACCTCTTTGTCCTTTGGTTCAATTTTCGAATCACAAGTCAGGAGCAGTCAAGTGCTGCCATTCCCCCGCACGACGGCGTGTCTCGGAATACTAAAAGGAGACAGTGGAAACGTATTAGTTACACAAAGTCTGTGCTGTGTTTTTATTGAATTATGAAGAATTTATGGCAGCAATTTGATCTGGTGTATCACTTTCAGCTCGGCTCTTGTTCTGCATGTTTAAGATATAGTGCAGCTCTTGAGTATCTGGCTCTTTGGGGAGTTGGCGGGGAGCAAAGCATGCTGTGTGATGCTCCGCTCATCCCCAATCACAGCTTTGAGTCTTCAAAGAAAATAAGATGACTCAAATTCATATTTGACACGGTAATAATAAAACTACTTAAAACTATAAAGTCTCTCCCAATTCCCCCATTTTCATAAGCCCGTGTTTATCTCCCCATTTTAATTAGTAAGTGCCATTAATTTCTGCTGTTGCTTTTATCGCCAATCATTTACAAGCACAAGGATGATCATGTTAATATTACCGAATTATGGAATACATTCCCTAGGTTAATTAGGTTGTTCTTTTTAATTAGAATGTAATTGTGTGAGTTGGTGTCTTTTAGAGGGGAAGTGCAGGCGGTGCAGAGTTATAAAGTGAGACTGTAGGCAACAGTGCCCTCTAGATGTGAAATAGATTACTGCGTTATGGTTTCTGTGTGCTGAAACTGGCCTTCTTTAGTCATAGCAGGATTGTTTCTATGTGACTGCAATGCATTTGTGTAACAAATCCTCATTTTGAAAAAAATGCTTACTGTAGAATGAATTATCAGTGAGTCATTAGTTTATACAAATTGTTACAAGTACAAGATTATGCTGTGTGGTGCTAACATCTGAACAGTTTGAGAAAGAGAAAATGGTGAGATGACCTCTCGTCTAAGTGTTCTGGGTTGTGTTCAATTTTAAAAGGTGTAATGGATTTGTAGAGCAGCCTCAAAAGTATAGTTGAAACCTGAATTTATGAATAGTTGTGGTTCCTATAGTCAGCACTGCTCCAACTGCGAACACTAAGGTCATGTCTCGTCATATTTCTGTTTACAATTCTATGATTACACACATATTGCTTTTTCAAGGCTGATTCTACCATTTTTTTTAGAGTAAATCTCTCAAAATGTTAATATTTTGGGAATTGACTAAAACAAATACAATTTATGTTCTCCATCACAATTACAGTTCATACCTCAGTGTAGAGAAGGCTTTGAAATAACATTTAGACTGTGGGGAGACCAAATTGAAATAGGGCCTCGTGGTAGTTCAGGCGGGCACAAAAGTAATTTTATAGCCATGTTCCATACACCATTATGTGTATCCACGACCTATCTCTCACAATAGGGGGTCCATATAAACATCGGCGCTCATTCAGTCTGCATTCAACGAGGCTGAGCACCCTGCTGCCTTCGCTCCACAATGTAAACCTTCCCAGCCTCCTAATGTATTAGCACTTAGTTGTACCTGAATTTAATGTGTTTCTTTAACATGTGTTGATGTATATCACACATTGTGTACCTCAGGGTCTGCCGGGGGGGGTTTGTGAGCTCAGGGACAGTCTTTGTCAAGCTTGCTGAGGCTCAGGAGGTAGATGGTAGAGGAAGCTGGTTCAATCCCAGTGTCCTTGGGCAGGATATTTAACGATGGCATCTCCAACGGTGTGTGTATGTTAGTTCCCTGATCAGGTGGCCCCTTGTGTGGCAGCTTCTTCCTCTGTATGCGTGTGTGTGTGTGAATGCCGACTTGTATATTTGTAAACTGCGTTGTGGAGTCAAAAAGACTGGAAATGTGTTCATTTACAATCACAAGAGCAGAGCCATCACAAAACTAAAACATATATTGTTGCAGTAAATAGAAATGTATTCAAAACATCAAATGAATCAATGAAATGTGACTTTTTAAAGAGCCCAAACACATTCTTTGAGTGCAAGTCGAATGTGTCATGTGGTTAGGGTGATGTTGGGTAACATTGCACAGAGACTCAGTATTTCCAAAGTTTAGGTGACAAGAAAAGTATTCAGGATCATGAGTAATAAATCGGCACCTCGAAGTCCTTAGAAGTTTCCCGGCTTTCCATGTGTGGACATTATTCTATACCTTTCTATATGTATGTTTGCCTCCAACTTGATCATTCCCTGCAGTCGCCCTCCCTCCATCTCACTCGCACACAGCAAACAGAGGCGGCCACAGGTAAACAGCACACACTCTAGGCCAATCCTTCACATGGGGTAAGGCAATTACAAACTCTGCATGTCACCCCACCTTGCACATTACACACACAAACACACATCTATGCACACACTCAGAGACACACCCCTCAGTTTCGAACCACCCTGCACACTCACTATTTCATCTCCCTCTCCCCCCCTCTCTACATGTCATTCTCTGTCACTCGCCTTGTGCAAAATTGCACTGAGGCGAGCTGCCACAGTATTGAGGAATAGTGTCATATACTGGCAATTTCCTCCCTAGGTGTCAGGCATACTTTACCTTAATATGTCTGCAGCGACTCTTAATAAAACAGTCTTGTCTATATACATATCTCTACCGCAGCCCGGCCTGCACCACACTGCACACGGCACTCGATAGCATGCTGTTAAATATTTACCTCCGCTGAATGTCAATGTAGGAGGAGTATGTGGAGAGGAGACAGAGGAGAGAAATGGAAAAATGTGTCCCCGGTTGGTGTTTTAGCTGTCTGGATCTGTTCCAAGGCAGTCTGGGAGAAATTCCATATCAGCCAGCAGAATGTTTAAGGATATCATGACGCCATATCAATGTAGTCTGCTTGCTTGAGTGGAAAAAAACGATTGGGAGAATTGGAAATTGAAAAATAGTTGGGTATTTGTGACTCAGACCGGAAAGAGCAAAGTATTCAGATGCCTTGTGTTCATGATCTTCAAGCCTTGCACACTGTGTCAGACCTCAATGTTCTGACAAGCCTTTGAGTCAGAAATAACCAGCAGCAGGTATCTACACTACCTAAGACCGCTGTGGGTTGGGATTAAGCCACGCATTGCATGATTTCACTGCTAACCATGCTTCTTCTAGGAGACTTCTTGTTTTTGTTGTTACATCCGACACACACAGCTGTTTTGTGTTATGTTGTGTCTTTGCAGCTGCTAAGGATAGCAGGACTGTAGGGATGAGAAACAAATATAGACATTTGACCCTCCGTTCCATGGTTCTGGCAGACATGTTGGTTGTCACCGATATCATATTGGTCTTGGTTTATGACTTGTTTTAGCTTGGCTTTCTTCAACGTTGTCACATGGAGAGAACTGATAAAAATGCAATACAGCATGTGTACATTCAGGGAGATAACACGGAGAGTGCTGGGCATGTGTCATAGCTTTCAAAGCCACTGGTAAACTGAAATAATCCTGCTGTAGTTCCCCTGGATAATCGCTAATACCGTGAATTACTAACACATGGTACCCCCAACCCACTGTCTCACCCTATGAACTCTGTCTCACAGCAGTGTTGATTTGAGTGAAAGTCAGAGAAGTATCTCCTGGTTGTTAACTATGTGGCAGGTGATCCTGATAATGATCATGAGCTTGAAGGAAGGAAAGCCAACATCTTCTTTGAGTGCAGATTTTCCAGCTCTGACTTAGAGGCAGAAATATTCTCAGCAAGGGGAAACGGAGAAAAAGGAAGAAAAACGGCGGCTGGGTTTTTAATGACTTTCTGCACATTAGAATAATCTGTCATTTCAATTAGCGGGATTGTCATCTGTGAGATGTCTCCCGCTGCACCCACACACACGCGTACCACACATACCTATACCTTGAGGTTGTCATCGGTACCCCTCATGGGAGAGAAGCAGTGGTGTCAAAGCAACCCCCCCCCCCCCCCCACCACCACCACGATGACACACACACACCACCACCGCCACAACTACACACACACCCTCCCTAAAAAACAAAGCGAGGTTTCAAGGGAAATTGCTTGACAGCAGCTTAAAAGCCAGTCAGGAATAACTTATCAGGCGAGGGCTGCCATCGTGCCTCGCGGGGTCATTTCATTACGATTACCTTACCCTCCTTAACTCAAAGAGAGTGAAGAGAGAGAATGAGTAAGGGAGAGGAGGTGTGTGTGTGGGGGGGGGGGGGGGGGGTTCAGGTGGTAGTGGTGGCAGGGAGGGGTAAACTCTTCAAGAAAGATAGATAGAAAAGAAGCCAAAGTTTCAGAAAGTGCTTAACTTTTACTTTTCTTCTTTCTCACTCTCTGGTTTTTAAACTTGTCTCAATAATGAGCTTACATCTTTTTATTTTTACTTCTCCCCGCTATATACAGTATGTCATTCACTGCTTCCTCTCCTGCATGTATTATGGAACGCTTCAAGCTGTAGAAATTAAATACAAAAACATTTCTTCCCTTATAGTGTCTCAGGATTATAAGGTCACCATTTATATACAGGGGAACATATTTGACCCTAGACCTTATTTCCCTGAAGGGCATTTCCTGCATTCAGTACAGTGAGTGCAGCAACCAGAGAAGAAGAACTTGCCCCTATGTCCAGCGCTGTAACTTCATTACACTTTTTGTTTATTGAGGATAACGTGACCCACTTTCAAGCTGTTATTACTTCTATCTAATTATGTTTTCTAGGCTAAGGAAGCATGTATTTCTTTTTCTCCCCTTTCTTCTTCTGTACCTCAAGGCAATTAAGTGGCTTCCAGAAAAGAAGGCAGTATGGCATGTAGGGATGATGTTATGATTGCTAATTATGCTCTGATGCAGCCCTGAGAAATGCTCTGCGCTCTGGCTTTTGTCCGGCCGGCTTTGCCAGGCCCAGATAATATTTATGAAATGTAGACATTCTTGGGGCTAAGGCAGAGTCTTTATAATGGGAGACAGATGGGGTCTGCTTCGGATTAAGAACATTGACTCCACTATCTGTGGGAACACCTTCTCTGTGTGTGTGTGTGTGTGTGTGTGTGTGTGTGTGTGTGTGTGTGTGTGTGTGTGTGTGTGTGTGTGTGTGTGTGTGTGTGTGTGTGTGTGTGTGTGTGTGTGTGCGTGTGCGTGTTTGCGTGAGCCCCGTTTGCATCCGTGCGTATGTGCACCTAAGTGTTCGCTCATGTGTGTGTGAACGCAATTGTCTTTGACAGCCGCAGTGTAGTTATTTTTTAATGCATTTCTGAGTTATGATAACCATCTCGCAGTCTGCCTCTTCCAATGGCTTATATATCTGACAGTGGAAATGGGAATAATTGTACAAAAACGCTTCTCAATAACAACAAAAAAAGCCCTTACAATTACATAGCTGGAGTTCATTTGGGCCAGAACTTTGTTATTGCCAACAACCAGAGCTATGTTTCCGTCTGAGTGTTTCTCCATCCTGATTCATCAGAACCAATGAACCTCCAGTGCCTCGTTTAGATGAGGAGATATGCAATACGCAGGCAAATTGCAGTTAATATTCCCCTGACAGTGTACACTATAGCGTGTTGTTTACACTGCTAACATGCCATCCTAATCACACTCTAATGATAGCATGATAATTCCACAGGCACAAATGATCTTCAGGCCGTTTCAGCAGGCACAATGTGGCTCTGTCTGTCTATTGTTTGCAGTTATGGAGATACAATTATGTCAATGTGATTCCAGGAAAGGGTGAGAGCGAGTAACGGCGTCGCGTTATGCTCGGTGCCGTGGTGGAAGTGTATTATGTGTGTTATATTCCAGAGTAACCATAAAATCAGATGATGGCTCTGGATTTATAAAGGTGTTTTCTCCTGGCGCTGATGTTAATGACACCGGGATATCAGCCGCACGACTGCCTATCACCCTCTGCCTTTCTTTATCTCTCCGCCATCTCTTTCCTTCCCTTTTTTCCCACTGTGCTTGCAGCTTTCTCACCTCTCTCTTCCTCTTCTTCCCTCTCTCCTTCCCGGACACCTCCCTCCCTCTGGAGCAGGGCTTGACAGGATAAGAAACATGTTTCAATAAGGCAGTCCAGGAAAGGAAGGATTGATAGTGAGACAAAGGAAGGCTTTACTGCAGTGTGTGCACGCACTGTATATGTGTTTCTGAGTATTTTTTTACATGCATGCGCTCCTGTCTGAGCTGTACGTCAGGTCTTTTAGCTGGAAGAGACAGAAAATGGAGTAAAACTTGGATGATTGCATTAGCATTGAACGAGGCTCAGATTCAACCAGCGAAACACTGCTTCCATGAAATACGCTGGCTGGAATTCATAAAGACACTAACACTCCAGACCTGAGCGAAGGAAATCAATATTTAAAAAAATATTTTCTCCTGTTTGAAGTACTTTAAAAGTGTTGGACTTCACTCTACCCACACTCTGAACTCCTCAGAACTCCTCAGTAAATGTAACTAAAACACCTCTATGAAAATGCTGCAGAAGTGTCTCCTACTTCTCTAGTGCAAAGAGCTCTAATGTGCAATTTTATGACACAAATCTCCAGTTTCAAAGACAAGAGAAACAAGGTTGAATTTTACCCCATATTAATACTCATCTTCACCAATTCAGAAGATGTAAATTAAGTGAATCTATTGAGGCCATATTAGTCCCATTTGGGTAAGTGTCATTGAAAAGATAGTGAACAGAGCTAAGTCGAATGACACTTTCCAGCTCAATGAATTAGGCACAGTTAAGGATTAGCCCACAATGGAGGTCAATTGATTAACAGTGTTAAATACAGTATTAACTGTTGAAGTTTGAATAACGGGAACACAGAGTGGAGGAGAAGAGAGGGCCTTCGCAGGAAACTCGGAGGCAATCTCCTTTGTTTTTTCGCTTCTATCACAGGTCAGGTTTGCATAATCGTGTTTTACCAACTAGCATGCTTCCTCCCCTGTTGAGATTCTGTTTCTCAAGTGTCAAATACTTGGATCTTCCTACTTTCATCCTTCCCTTCTCCTTCTTGCCTTTTATTTATTTCCCCCCTCCGCCATATCTGTCCTGTCACATCCCATCTTTTGTCGTGCCTGGTTTCAGCCCCAACAATGGGGCTGAAAATTACATTTTAGCTGGAACGTTTCATGTTGCAAAGCACCAGCTGGTGTAATCTTTTTTTTGCAAAGGTGGAAAACATCAGGCTGCACTTCATGTATGTAAATCAGAAGAGTGATGCACACCTTCTGAGGCCGGCTAGACGATGTGTTTAGACTGCTTAGAGAGACTGATACAATGTAAGCTCTCGGGTGTGTGAGTGTGTGTTTTTGACTTTGCCTGGGTGTGTTTTTGTAGGCCTGTGTTTATATCCTTTAGTGACAGCCTCAACATAATCTGCGCTTGCTCTACAGGCATGGTGGGATGATACTTCAAAGTAAGTACCTGCTAACAGACATTAGTCCATGTAAACAGGGCATACTCTACCAAAGCTGGGTGGGGTAGTAGGATGTGTGTATGTGGGTATGCATATGTCTTGTGTGTAGCGGCACAGGCATATAATTACACACTTGTTGTGGTTTAGTTTTATGTCCATGTGTGCAGTTATAATAGTATGTCATGCTGTGCTGGACAATTCGGCTTGAGCGTGTGTTTGATTGTATGTAGGGGGGTGTGTGTGTGTGTGTGGTCTGTTTGCATGTCATATTAACTCTGTGGTGGCAGGTGACAGAGTCAAATGTAATGAGGCTGTCTCCCTTATGGTTTAAACATGAGCATGGGAAGATGGAGACAGAAGAGAGTATCACTTTAGCTTCTTGAGGCGGAGAAATAAAAAGGTAGGAGCCTTCAGCTGCATAACGTTTGCAAGGAAAACCCTGTGGTAAGAAAGAAGCCTTTTACATCTGTGCATGGATTCATTTGACAGACTTTTATATCGCCTGTGTTGGGGTTGCGTTAAAAACATCATTAAAAAAACTGCATTTATTGCAAGGGAAGGGTGGCAGGCTTGTTGTGTGTGGCTTTTTCTCAATGTCTGTGAACACTCTTTGGCCAGAAGGACTATACGTGATCGTGACTCTTTCGTTCACTTCTTTAAAACTCTTTTCCAAAGTCAAGTAAAACATGAAACACAATCCTGAAACAAGAGAAGTATCAAGTGAAACCGGATCGCAGGACAAATTAGATCTAAAGGCAATGACTGAATATGATTCACCGACTTAGATTATCTTTTAAGACAGATAACCTCGGAGTCCGACACCTTTGCCCTTTACTTCCCGGTGCTGCTGACAGAATATATATCAAATGCACTTATCAAACACCATTATCACACCTTGGGATGCACTGAGGGTCACCCAACCTGCCCAAACAGCCCGTTCCTCCCTCACCTCATCATCACCACACCATATGTTTCTTTTGGCCCTGATAGAAAATGAGATGGCTGATAAGAAGAAGAAGAAGGTGTTAAAAAAAAAAGCCACCATGTAGACAATGATTTGCCTTTGTGTGTGCCTTCCATCCGACATACTTTTGCACTTTGAATCCCTCCTCCGTTCTTTATGTCGCTTCCCTCCATGTCCGGGCTCGTCCCTTATCACTTCATGTTCGACACAGGCTGAGGGACTTCTTTCCCTCTTCCTCGCTGTCTTCCTCCTCCATCCTCCTCCTCCTGCTGCCAAGACAATAGGCCCGGCAGGATAACTCCGTGCTCACAAATTAATTATCTGCCCTTTTAATTCTGGGCCATGCTGATTAGCTCTGTATGTAAACGGAGTCCATATTAACATAATATTTGGCTATCTCCTCTAAGCGGAGGTCCTTGACCTTTCAGCCTCCCAAGTCTCTCTCTCTGCCTCTCTCTCTGTCATCTTTTCCTCTCAGGAGGTACCTGACAGTCCCAGCCTATGAATGTGATTTGAAGGGGTAAATTAGATTTCCCTTCTTTCTCTCTTTCCTCTCCATCCCTCCCTCCGTTCCTCTGTATGTGTATGAAACTAACGACAGTTCATTTCGAGGCCTGGGTATAATTATGTGTGCTTCTCTATCATTGACGACTGCTACCGATGGCGAGGCTGATATGCTGTGTTAATATAAACGTTTAGCCGGGTTATTATGAGCCCTGAGAGTCGTAAAGGACAGCCAACCTGCGCGCTGATTGGTCTCCCATCAGGACGTCCGCCCCCACCGTCGGCTGCTATTCTTCCATTATCGCTGTCCCCCGTCTCTCTGTTCCTCTATTTATCGCTATCTTGTGTCTTTTTTTCTATCTTTGTCTATGCCCAATGTAATGTAATGTTTCCAGGCAGAATTAGAGAGCGGAGAGTGCTTTCAAATCAACCTTTCCTGAATGGTCGGCTCTCCTAAGATGGCTGCTTGTAAGACGTGTGATAATGTCATTTGGGGGAAATGACATTAGAGTGGTGCCATCTTCATCATCACTGGATTCATCACGAGGATGAGCACTGCAGCACAGTTGAAAGAAAACCCAGCATAGATTCCTATAACTACTAGACAGTCACTCAATGTCATTTATTATGGTAAATGTAAGGCTGTATTTTTGGTATTAAATCTGGGGATTGCTTTCATAATCAATGAATTGACAAATGGTCAGGAAAAAGGGAACATGGCCTCTCACTGTGTTCCAGCAGTAGTTTTCTAAAGGTATAGAGTTAGCAGTATGCTAGCTAACATATTCCTGCCTCCGTTGTAATCTGATAAACATCAAATTCATTAAAAAGGGACTAATAAATGTAAACGTTTTTGACAGATCTCTCAAAAGGATATCATTTAATTTTGTCCCTGTCCATTCTTCTTCCAGAGCTGCGTGAATATCAGACGGGAAGAGTCAACATTATTTACAGTCCACAGAAAGCATCAAATAGCTCATTGGCATAAATTATGTTTGCCTATTCTTATTCTTTGCCTGTATTAGACGGACAGAAAGGCGACAGCATGCCACAAAGCGCAACAGGTCGGATTCGAACCATGGTGCAGTAAGCACTCAGATATAGGTGCGTACTTGAACACATCACACACTCCACAAGCTCATGGTTTTATATATACAGTTTGGCCTTGAGAGAAGAAACTAGTGTCATTAAATCAGTAAATAACTCTGGTACTATTTTTGAATACAATGTTATTCTTTATTTTACGTATTCCCTTGTTGAGTTGATGGCTCACTCTTGACATTGTAAACAACCTTTAACACATTTGTCTCCACTTAAGGTCCACTTTACAAGCTTGCCTTAAATGCATTTTTTAGCTTTACAAAAACAATTTCTTTCAATCATCCGAATGCAACAGGAGAATCTGGTTCTGAATATGGTGTTGGTTGATAGTTGTTCACTACAACCAAATCAAACTTTTTACAATCACATTTCAGTTTCTTCACACCCTAACTCACATAGAATTAGCGAGACCCACAATGTCAGATAAGGAAAACAGGCTTTTAATTGCCCAGTATTGTGTTTGGGATTGGCTGTGTGTGGTGTGTTATGTCTGCACTCTCATCCTCCTTCCTCAGGCCATTAGGCATGGTGCATGTTGGTTCAGCTCGGGGCAAGGTAAACAGTCAGAAGGACATTCCAATCAGCCCGTGCTGTATCACCTAGAAATTTAATTAATCTCAATCCATAGGGTGTGTGTGTGTGTGTGTGTGTGTGTGTGTGTGTGTGTGTGTGTGTGTGTGTGTGTGTGTGTGTGTGTTGTGTGTGTGGTGTGTGTGTGTGTGTGTGTGTGTGGTTGTGTGTGTGTGTGTGTGTGTGTGTGTGTGTGTGTGGGTGTGTGTGTGTGTGTGTGTGTGTGTGTGTGGTGTGTGGTGTGTGTGGTGTGTCTTATAATCCTTTCACGGTCAGGGTGTCTAAAACTGCTGGAAAGGTCAGCACTCTCTTTTAGCCCGCCTCACATTTTAATTGACTATCGCCCACGCGCTCCACCCACACACATGTACTGTACACACACCACACTCCCCCATCATTACGGCGGGTATGGATCCCAGTATGAATTGATGATCTCCTATCTAAAGCCTAATCACTCTGCAGGACCTTAGGGAGGTGCAGTGATCCGTTTCTCTCCACCACACCGCGGGAAACTCACACTCACACGCTGAGCCTGTTGATGAGTAGAAAATGAGCATTCTACCTGGCTTAATATTGTACTTCATCACAGAGTCCCGTGAAATATTGAAACGGACATAAAATGGCACTGGGAGACAGGCGTCAAGATTGGTAGAAGTGAAGGATTAATAAAGGCATGCGGAGGCAAATTTAGATCAAGAATTCCATGATGATTTGCCTTCAATTGGCAATTAATCACAGGCAATAACGGAATATAAGATGTATGAAGATAGAAAGACGGATGAACGCACAGAATTGACGATCAGGGGGTTAATTTGTTAACTGGTGTCCTTGGTAAAGTGCCAGCAAAGGATAACTTTATTACATGCAGATCAAGTCCAATAGAGGCTGCAAGGAACGAACATGGGAGAAACACTGAAGCGTAAGAATAATCAAGTTTCACTTATTCTATGTTATATTATTCTTCCATAAACAGGCAAAATACAACCAGTACCAATTATCCAATAACAACGTTTTGTAAGTGCTCGCGGTCAACAGAAAATATTGATCCTAGGCTCACCTTTTTTCTCTGTCTTTTGCAAATAGTGTGAACGGGTGAAAAGCATCAGGTGTAACCGCTACCATCAAGGCTAAGATCCAGTGAACACACCCCCACTCGTGAGTTAAAAATACAACATAATAAACAAAAAACACTGAGACTTTACATATGGCTCCTACATTAGATATTTATTAAACGGAGAAGTCAGTTTTGAGGAGACCAGGCTGATCATCTTTATACTTATACCTACTTGCATATACAAGGGGAGGAACAAGTAGGCAAAACAAAGGCTCAAAAGACACCTAGCAAAGACAGAAAATAAGAAATGTGGTAAGATATGTGCTTTTGAATAAACAGAGGGGTTTTGAATGACCCTTATGGAGAAATATAATCAATTCCCTGGTCGCAAGAGTCTAAGAACAGGGGAAATTCATGAAGTGCTCCTTAAAATTAATTACAAAATCACAAAGGGCTCCTTGTTATCATCATTGCAGTTTTTCCTTAAAATCCGTAGTTGTTAGGACAGACTGCGAGACAGACATTCTGGAGACCCAGATACACAGACAGACCCTGGGTGGCAGCTATTCAAACATCTACATAATGCCCATTGATGCACCATTTCCTGAAGGAGCAAGACAGGGCCACACACACACACACACACACACACACACACACACACACACACACAGACACACACACACACACACACACACACACACACACACACACACACACACACACCACACACACACACACACACACACACACACACACACCACACCCACACAAACAAAAAGGCAATAACACACAGGGCTGCTTTTGTCTCAGCCTTTTGGAAGTGGAGAATAACGGGAGTGTGAAAATGAGTGCGCGAGAGAAAAGCAGCCCAGGATGAGGTGTGTTATTCAGCCTCTCCACAGGGGTTTAGGACAACTAGGAGACCAGGAGAGTCTGCCCATTGTCCACACATGCCACACACACACACGCACGCCGCGCTGAAAGCAGGCTGTGCCGCTGCAAAACCCAATATGTCGCAACATTTGCCAAAGAAAAGTGAAAATGAGTGTAAATTGAGGTTATTTTCTCCACCTCTCCCTCACTGCCTCACACTTGTTATCCCGTCACCTTCGCCTGTGAGGGGGAGGGGGTTCATTGTGGGCCCCTTTCTGTGTCTGAGGTTCAGCACAGCCACCATATGCAGGTGTCGCCAGAAATGTAAGTAAGGAACAGAGAGCTGGAATTACTTTTTGCTCGAAACGTACTTATTTTTGACACAGATTGCTCAAACTAAGATACAATAAGCGTTTTTATAAATCCATATTAGCATGAGAATGAATGTAAATGTAGGAACTCTGCTTTCTGTGACCAAAAGGCTGCAAGAAGCACACGGAAATCAATGATCCTTCCCGAATCCAAGGCTAAAAAACACAGCACCAGCACTGAGTGAACTGTTGTCACCAATTGTCTCTTTTTCAGTTTTATTTGTAAAGATGCACCGTGAGATGTTTTAATCTCAACGTCTTTGAGGCAAATTGAACAATCAAATCAGATTTTCAGAGATTCACTTTCAACATGTCATTCCTGCAGCCCTACGTTAATAATCTTAGTATTCTAACATGAAATACATGTGCTTTTTTTTTTTCTGTATTTCTCCGCAGGTAATTTTTGACACAAACCTCCGTCCTTGTCTCGGCTGCTTAGAGATAACACATGGCACACTGTCGCCTGTCAAAGTGTTTGTGGCAGCCTTTTATTCAACACGGCTAAATAAAACCTGTCTTGACAACAACCTTTGCAAAATGAAGAATAATGTTGAAAATTGCTACAAATCTACACATTTATGAGGTTAATTTCCATTATATGTCACTTTAAACTCCTACCACAATTGAAAGGCAAATATTGTACTTTTATACCCCACTACATATATCTGACATCCTTAGTTACGTTCAGAACATTTGTATTTTAATATATATATTCTGAGTTAAGATAAACACATGTATTTTGTTGTCATTTGCCCTGATTTGGCTTAACCAGTAGGAATAAAAAACATGTGGTGCTTCATCAACTCTTGAAATCCTGTTTTGCACCTTCAATTTTTCTTCCAGAGTCTTGAAGTATCTGATTCATAGCTGGTTTTGCTACATTAATATCACATATAGTATATCTAGGCCTGAGCTTATTTAATAATGTATTAGATGTACTGATTTTCACGTCATTGAAAGTCATCTTCCAAGACGTGTTTTACTCAAAATTCAGTCGAAACCAAGTGTGAAAAATATTGAGACTGTGTGTTTGGTTTTTTTCCCAGGGACGGGCTGATCAAGGGGTTGCACACGAAAGCTTCGATCGTTTATTGATTTCACCTTTTTAAACTCCTGAGGGTAAGATATTCAGATTATGAGAAAGACACAGGTAAGAAAAATGTATTTGCACTTTGAAAGATTGGTTTTGAGAAATGATTATTAAAATGCCATTTGGAATATCGTGTAAACTCGGTGTTTATGAGAGAAACTGAGGTCCTGATTTGTCTTCAATCATACATCATATTACAAGTTTTTCTATCTTGTGGTGTAAGTACAAAGTGGGGACATGTAACACATCTGGCTGCTTTGAAAAAGAAAGTTGATAATGATATAGAGAAGTACTGTAGAAACTGTCATCATTTGTTCTTTTTGTAGCACCTTCCAGTCTCACAAATCAAAACTCCAAACCAGAGGCTCTCCATTTGTCTCGGAGCATTTTGATCATCCTGCTTTATCACTTTCAAAGACGATATTGCAACAAAAAAAACGTGTCACAGGACCTTGGCAATTGTGACACTCGGGAGAGGAAAGAATGAGCGTCGATGAAGGCGTTCATTGTTGTTAAGCACCAAACACGTCTGTTTGTGTTCTCGCTGCTCGTGCCTTATTCCTGCTGGTCCACTGCTTTAAATAGGTGAATGCAATTTGTAAATGTTGACTTCTGTCAGGTAAGTTTCTGTGTGCTTTCACTGAGTAATGAAAGAAAACATCTTTGAGTTGCAGCCATGTAAGTCACACCAAAAAACTAATTAACGAGCCCTCCATAAATGATTGCAGTGTAGCATCTGTGTATAGCTCACATATTCATGTTTTATTACAATACGCAGTTTATTTTTAGCTGTACAGTAGTTCATTTTATATTCTGTGTTCACTAGCACTAAGAAAGTGGATCACATCGCTCCGGTTCTGAAGTCTCTACACTGGCTTCCTGTGTGTCAAAGAATAGATTTCAAAATACCGCTGCTGGTTTATAAAGCACTGAATGGTTTAGGCCCAAAATACATTTCTGACCTCCTGCTAAACTATGAACCATCCAGATCTCTCAGGTCTTCAGGGACTGGTCAGCTTTCTGTCCCCAGAGTCAGAACTAAACATGGAGAAGCAGCGTTCAGTTATTATGCTCCAAATATCTGGAACAAACTCCCAGAAACCTGCCGGTCCGCTGCAACTCTGACTACTTTTAAATCCAGTCTAAAGACTTTTCTTTTTGTGGTTGCTTTTAATTGAACTATTCATATCTTAAACTGCACTGTAACTTTTATCCTTGTATTTTTTCTTTTAATGTTTATTTTATTATCTTTTCTTTTTAATGACTAATTTTAAATGCCATTTTATTAATGTCTTTCGTTTTTTGTAAAGCACTTTGAATTGCCTTGTGTTGAACGGTGCTATATAAATAAACTTGCCTTGTGTTCATTATTATATTTACATGTATACAGCTCACTTATTTCTGCATTTACTTGCACATTGGTCACTTTCACCATCCTCTTGAACTATTTTATATCTGTTTCTTCTTGCACTATCGTTATGTATATTTATGTTGTATTGTTGGAGCAGCATGGGACTTCAGATCTTCAAAAACACACTGTAGCTTTTGTGCATAAGACGATAAAGCATTTGTGTCGTGAGTAAATGTTGCTGTTGTACACGACATGGAGGCAATTTCAGTGTTGTTTTCTAATGCATATCAATATTTACTGCATGCATATTGTTGTGAAATGACTTGACGGGCTATTTTATCTTTTATTCAATCCAACAGTTTGTAAGAGAGACACAAAATGGCTCCTGAAGAAGTCAGCCTGGACAGCTGTGACGCTGTAGAAGGGAAAAAAAGCAAGTCCTCATCATTTCACATTATGACCATCACTTAAACTGATGTGCCGCCATTGGCTGGGCAAATGTTCCATAATGTGCTTAACCGTAATGTGTTCATTACAGGTGGATTTGTGAGGGATGGAAATGAGGAGAGGAAATCATGTTCAGAGAGAGACACAGACACGGCGAGACGCTCAAGAGGAGAGAAACGGTGATGTCAATCTTTTCTTTAATTGTCAGGTATCAGGAAGAGTGTGAGAGTGTGTTCGTCCTCCACCACGCAGTGCTATGTGTGCTGTATGTTTATGAGCGCTGCGTAATGATAGATTCACAAGCTGCTCCCGTCCGACTGGGGCGCCTCTGACCTTTGACCTTGAAATCTCCAGTCAGGTTTAATGATCCAATCCTCTCACACCCTGGTATATGTTGCCATGGAAACATAGCCTCCCCCTCCCACTCATAATGCAGGAGAGTTCTCCATCCGTGTCTAATTCAGTCTCAAGCCAAGTCGGTGACCTCTGAAGAGATGTTTGCAGTCTGATCAGTTCACCGCTGACGTGTCACTTCTGCAGGTAGATTTACCTGTTGCCCTATGCGGAAAATATATGCATTATATAATAACAAAAACTCAAACTAATGCAAAGGATTACAAAAAATGAGTCTATAAATCAATAATAAAGACTTATGATGCTTATTTGTAAATGTGTCACTTGCTTTTGGACACATCCAAGACGAGCTACAATCCTTAAAGTGAGCTTTCATTAAATATGTCATATTATATTTATGCCAAAGTAATTACTTTTATGTGTCATATCTGTTATTAAGAAATTACATTTGTAGCCCGTAGCCATTTTTTACCCCTAGTTGTTCTCAAGTTTGATTAAATGTGTGAGAACATGGCCAGTAATATATTAATTATAATAATAATAATAATAATAATGTCCTCTTGCACATGGCAACACGGCTTTAAATCTGCATATTACTGATTCATATTGGATTCCACATTAAAATAGAAGCAATAAAAGCTAAATGTTAACCAGATAAAAGTGAACAGTGTCTGTTAACAATGTCCAGCTTTTGTTGAGGGGGAAGAAATGGTCCCTTTTAATCATTGTGAGTAATATTTGTGTCTGTGAGCGGGGGAGCGGCCACATTATCATGTCAAGTTACAAATTAAAATGCCTGGCCGCAAACAGACCGCGGATATAAATGGGCCATCATGTCCATCTAAGTGTTCTAATGACATTCTTAGCCTGCCAGACAATTAATTCTATCAATCTGCATAACCTTTCCCAAAGCTCAGAAAACAATGGCATTTTTATGGGTCAAAATGAATGGAGTCCAACTGAAAAGTATGCTTAGGCAATCATTACGTTATTTAACAAATGTATTTAATTGGATTTTGATGCCTGGGTGTCTGTTTCTGCAGTGCCGCGGCCAACGCGCTGACTCCAGCTATGGCTAATTCAATGAGCTAAATGGAATCACTGGAAACACTCTGCAATCATCACTGCATTAGGACACTCATTCCCATCATGTAAACATTGCTTTGAGCTCTCGCCATTTATCTTCTGGTCTCTCTGTCTCTGTTTCCCCTTCATTTCCACCACTTCTCAAGACATTCGTTCATCCTCCGTTTAATGAAAGTTGAGGTTGAGTTCCGTTTTGGACTCAAGTGAATTCACAAAAAGCAATTTACCAAAAAGCTAGCACTTCTAGACCCATGAACTGCTTAGCTCCTCACTTTTCATAAATTAGGGGTGGAAGGCTTCCATCAGACGGGGTCTCTGAGGGATTGGGAAGGTGCTAAGCGCGTCTGCCTTTAACGGAGGTGAAAAACAGACTAATTCATTAAGCATTGATCACCCCAAATGACAGCAAAGTGCTTTGACATTTAGCGGGTAAATAACTGACAAATTGGCACACCATTTTTGTACATTCCAACTCTTTAATGGGTAAAGTATGGAGCAAAAAGGCAATAAAAATGTTAGCAGACAACCCGATGAACCCACACCCAGCCCATTACGCTCACCACTCCTTACAGCTAAACGCCCTTAATGTCTTAAACTGTGAGCAAGGGCTGCCCTAATGATGCATTTTGGTGAGTGTTTCTTACTTTTGATCAAAATTACATGTTTTATTTGATTCTTTTGAATGCAGTTTGTAATAGGAGCCCCATTATGCAGTGGGCGGATGGACCCATTATGAAGGGTTAGGCTGAAAGTACCTGAGTATGTATTTGAGTAAAAATGCTTATTCTTGGATGGCCTAATATCATTTCGATCAACACTCAACCATGTTCCGGCCTGTGAGATGAATACTGATATGACCTCATTATTGTGTTATCATTGGTCGGACTGCATTGCGAGCAGACACACACACACACACACACACACACACACACACACACACACACACACACACACACACACACACACACACACACACACACACACACACACACACACACACACACACACACACACTTCCACCTACAGACAGAAAAATGCAGACGTATAGAACAGATTTAGATGTGCAACTGAACAGAAATATAACTACTGTTCTGTATTTTTAAAAGATTCAACCTTTGACTCAGCTCCTGCTAAGGGACAATTAAAAGGGGTTAGGCAGTCAACACAGGGATGCTGGCAGGCAGCTGTGTGTGTGTGTGTGTGTGTGTGTGTGTGTGTGTGTGTGTGTGTGTGTGTGTGTGTGTGTGTGTGTGTGTGTGTGTGTGTGTGTGTGTGTGTGTGTGGTGTGTGTGTGTGTGTGTGTGTGTGTGTGTGTGTGTGTGTGTGTGTGTGTGTGTGTGTGTGTGTGTGTGTGTGTGTGTGTGTGTGTGTGTGTGTTAGATGAGCAGTGTGCTGACCTGAGCCCCAGCCACACTTTATTAATCAAGGCAGGAAATGTGTGCAACCTCTCAGGCTGGGCCTAAAGACTCCATGTCTTCCTGATGTCTGCTTCTCCGTCTCAATGCTCTTTCTCGTGTCCTTTTTTTCCTCCTCATTTCTCTTTCTGCACCGACAACGCCTACCTCACTCTCGCACGCTCTGCTGATACATTTTGTCTCCGAGAAGATCAGATGGCAGCGCAGGGATTTCAAAAACAATACCTCTTCCAGCAGGGACTGTGAGAGGTGGTAATGATTTACAGCATTGTACCTGTGGAGACACGAGAACTCTTGTGTCTCCGTGATTCATCTGTTTCATCTTCTCATTACATGGCCACAGACGGATTGATGCCTGATATGACTCCCCTTAAAACCCTGTTGTTGTTGTTGTTGTTGTTGTTGTTGTTGTTGTTGTTGTTGTTGTTGTTGTTGTTGAGCTAAGTTGTGCTCATTTGCAGTATTTTGTGGTCGGTTGTGATTAAGACGCTTTGGCTTCCTGTGGCTTTTTTAGTATTTGGTGCTTGTCAGGCTTTCTTAGTCAAGTTTTACAATCGGTTGTGGTTGTTTGTGGAATGCTGGCTGCAGGTGGTTAAGGCCATGTTTCCCATAAACCTTTACTTCCTGTAACAATTAGCTACTTTGTGACTGTTTGTATTTATTTACCTAAAATGCACTACCAGCACGTTAGACCAAAGGCAACCAGAAATGGTGGTACTTCCACCTACATCTCAGCAGTGGTCTTATTTTATATGCCTTGATCAAAGAAATTACTTGACATAAATGTAGTTATGATTCATTACCATTGTAGTACAGTATCACAAAAGAAACCTTTTAGGCTCAGTTTTACCCCTGCTGCTAAGTGCTCAACTACTTGATAGCCTCGGTAAGGTAGATGGAATAAAGAGTGACAAATACCCTTGAAAAGTTGCTTTGTTAGAAACTCTAACAAAATGAAATGACAGTTATCAGCGACTATTGCTCTTACTGAATATTGCTGACATGATTTGAGGAGTACGCCGTCAGTAGAATATGCAGAAAGAGCCCGATTTAACTGTGAAGTACATCCACTTGGGGCCTCAACATTCTTATAGCAAATGACGCAAATAAGGCAGAATGATTAATGTGATTGCATGAGTGATTGCAGGACCGATTGATGGTTGGCCTCTTTTAATGAAAGTTTGTGACAAATAATGTATTTCTCCATCAAAAGGAAAGGAGAAGAAGAGCAGCAGAGTTGGGAGGAAAGTACAAGTTGGTGCAATATTGACTGTGCCATCTGTGATGTGTGTGACTTCAAAGCTACAATTACTTTGAGCGCTTTTAAGACTGATACCTGCTCATGTTAAGAGGAAGCCTCTCACCTCCGGAGAGCTGCCTGCCAGACGAGAAATAATTCATTTGTAAGAAACTGAGGCAAGGGCAAAATCTGCCGTGCAGCTCTCTTCACATCCATCTTCAAAGAGAACCAAGTTCCTATATATGAAACAATAGAATAGTTGGCTTTTTATTCATGTCATGGGGCTTTTTTGCCAGTGCAGGGTCCCTTAATTCCTCTATTGTTACCGACAGGCCCTACTGGGAAGGCCTAAGAGGCTTTTTGGACCCCACTGGACACTCTTAAACATAGACCAATCAGAATGCACAATAACAAGTTGAACATTCATTCCAGAACTGCAGGGATTTCGTTATCGGGATGATCTCCATCTTTAGAGAGACAATAAAAAGTCCCAGAGACATCCTGGGTGTTTCCACGAGAGGCCATTTTGTTCACTGCAGCCGTTTCCTCATGTCTCTTAAATGACAGCTTTGCAGCAGCCATTAACATGCATGCCACTGAAACAAGTATTATAGTTTAATTCCTACCATGAAAAGCTTCCAGAGGCGTAAAACGGAGCCACGATATGGAAGGGGGGGGGGGGTGCAAAGACAGACAAGCTCCAGAGGCCTCATTGCTTGTGTGTTGCGTTGACTTAATGGCAAATGGATGTCATTGGAATTTCGTGCGAGGCAGCAAGATCTTATCGTGCAGATAAATGAATTAATATTTTACACTCCTGCTGGATTTTTTTCTCTTGCGACGAGGAGGCTAGAGTTGAGGGGGGAGTCAAGTAAATTAAGAAAAAGAAAAGGGAATGAGAAAGAATGGGAGAGAAATAAGAGCTAGGGATGTGAACTCGTCTAATGTTATTCAGAGGCAGTGAGTCATGTAAGAGAAAAGGATCTTTTCTTGTACCAGTCAAGGACATTATCTGCTCCTGCTAGCAGTTATTAGCATTAGCATTTATATATTCAATGCAATTTTGAGGTCTGGTGATACTCCGAGGGGTCAGGAGAGAAAAACGAAATGAGGGAGGAAGGATATAAAGGGTCTTTTCTCTGTGTGCAATTGGCACTAACCAGGACAGAATAACCAATGAGCTAAGACACAAGGACATTTCATGCTGGAATTAAATCTGTGATCACGGCTCAAATTCTCTTCATCAACAGGAGGGGCTGCACCTTGGAATCAAGTAGAAATCATTGATCAAGAAACAAATCTGTTAAGACTGTGGACTTGTATCGCAGACAGCTATATCTATGTATTAGTTTAAACAATACATAATGCACCTATTTAGTCAAACGTTTTGATATTATTTTTGGAGCGTGTGAAACATATCCGCGCTCCAGAGATGTGCGATGTGTGGGTCGGATTGTATTCGGAGCAAATGGTTTGAATAATTGAAAATTGGGTATTAAATGTGTGTTTTCCATGAAAGAAAAAAGTGGGGGAGGTGATCCACTTGACGGACACACACCACACACACACACACACACACACACACACCACACACACACACACACACACACACACACACCACACACACACACACACACACACACACACACACACACACACACAAAGTGTCTAGATATAGTCAGCTAATGGTCCCCCCCCCTCCACCCCCCACTGCACAGGAGGGTCAAAGATCATCAGCTCAAGCACTCAAGACGGTTCGACGCAGTTAAATGCATCATCTGTTCAATTTAAAGACAATAAAAGGCAATCAAAATGGCCTATACCTCGCCGCATAATTGGTCCATAATGACACAGATGATTTTAAAGATTCTTCTTTTGAGCTCTTTGACAGACGCTGGATTTAGAAGTCATTATAGGTTTGCACAAATGAATGGTTATGGCTGTCAGTTACAGCTGCATGTACTGGAATAAACTGGATACGGCAGTGGGAAAATATATGATTATACTTCCAGGAAAAACCAAGAAAAAATATCAATTTAATTAGTATTGTGTCGACAGGCTCTGGGTTTCTTCCCTTCTGAATCATTCTTCACCATTACAGCTGTTACTGTTCGCTTCGCATTGTGTTTTTAACGAACCAATGGTAAAACAGTGCACTTGAACATGCCATTTTAAATGTCTAAGCACAATTATACACTGTAGTTTCATTGACTTAAAGACAAAGCTACTCCCACTACATTTTACACATTATTTGAATTTGGAATTCCTCTCTGAAAAACCAAATGAGTTTTTCTTGTGGGACAACGAATCTGCAAAAAAGAGAAAAGAAGCTTTGAGACTCAAACAGCTTGACTTCTCCATTTTAATATAATGCATAGACTGCGTGAAAGAGAATGAGAGAGTGTGATCCATGCATCTTTCATCAACATGTATATGTCAACATGGCTTTATACGCTACCTATGTGAAATCATGTACAGTACATAAATCCATCCCTGAGTGTGTCCACGAAAGTCATCTAATCTCAGGTATAATGAGTGTCTTTATTCTCATCATCTTTCAGTTTGTTCCCCGAGTAATTTGGGGGGGCCCTAAGTGTCACAATTTGCCCCCCACCCTCCTCACACACACACACACACACACACACACACACACACACACACACACACACACACACACACACACACACACACACACACACACACACACACACACACACACACACACACACACACACACACACCCACACACACACCCACGGCCCACCTTGTCCTAGACAGTCATTGTGCAGTTGTATTAAGTGGTAGGGGGCAGAAGAGGAGTGGATGGGGCACCGTGGGGGGGGGGGGCACATTCTCTTCTGAGGCTGACTTTGAGATTGTTATTATCATTTTCAAAGCATCAAAGCTTTCTCTCTCGCTTTCTCTCACTCACTCTCTCTCCATCCGAGCTTAAAGAGATGAAAGTTTGCCTTTGTTCCATCCCCTGCTACATTACCTCTATGCATTAGGCCTCCTCTTTATCCGTGAAATTACCTTTTAGCTTTCTCATTCAGCGCAGGCAGTCTGCATGCGACGAGATGGCTCTCACTTTTTCACCACATCATATCCCCCCTGCACACCTCTCTCCGTCTCCCTCCCTTCTCAAAAAGATTGTTGCATTTGCGGTTTGATTTTGTCTCCACCCCTCTCCCTCTCTCCACTTCATATAAGGTCCATCTGTCTCTTCATTATATGGTTAGTGTTGTTCTTTGATCGTTCTATCTCCAAAGCAAACAGGGGTCTGTGTTGTTCCCCCATCACGCAGATGGCTCGGATATGATGGCTTAGATGCTTGTGTTCTCGCTGCTGTTCAGAGAGCCACTTTACCGGCCTCTTAAAGCACTCTTTGAAGCTGACAGGAAGCACTCTAAGAGAGGAAAGTTGCTTGTTCGTCATGCAAAAACACTTTCCTCCCCCCGATTTTGGTTAGGAATATATATGTTGTTCACTTCCATTTGCCTGATCTCCATATTTCTGTCTCCATCCATCCATCAATTCATTATCGGTGTCAATCGATTACATTTTTTTAATGTATGACCATTATAATCTTTGATTAATCCAAAATGTCAAATACTAGTATTGTAGGGAGGCTGTGGCTCAGTGGGTAGTGCGCTGATCTTTCCGAATCAGAATCCCTTCATTAGTCAGATTAGTTCAGAGGGGAAATGTGCAGCGTTACAGCAGGAAAGAGCCACAGACAGCTTAGTGTTGCATATCTTACATGCGTTAAAAAAAAGTACTAAGTTATAATATAATAAACAATATGCTAAAAAAAGATCAAAACAAAAAAAGTTACATAATTTTCAAAAATACAGATAAAAAACAAATCAAATCTACAAATAAAATCCTGTAGCAGTTCTTAGGATTTAGCAGCCCGGTATATATTACAGTTATTAAAGATGGCATATGTATATAAAGTATATATTGCACATATAGCACATATTGCACATAGTTTGACGGTATTTAACAGCAGCAAGTTACACAATTTACAAAATACAAGATACATACCTTGCAACAGTAACAAGGGTTTAGCAGCCAGGTATACATTACACAGTTATTAACGGCATATATATATTGCACATATAGCACATATTGCACAAAGTTGGTTTGTATTTAGCAGCAAGGGGTGTTATAGTCTGTGTTGTGGTGTGTGTAGGAGGGTCTACTAGGGGCAATGCTGGTTGTAAAGTCTGACCGCTGCAGGAAGGACCTTTGAATCAGGGGGTAGCAAGTTTGAGTCCCACGGCAGTCAGCATGTCGTTGTGTCCTAGCAGGGCAAGACACTTCACCCCAAATTGCTCCTGTGGGGTCCACCGTACTGAATGTATTCACTTTGGATAAAAGCGTCTAACAAAATGACATGTAATGTAATGTAATGCATTTAGGTGGAGATCAAACAAATACACGTGTTGTTGCATGATACACCGGTAAGATTAATCAGAGGGTTTTTTACCTTATTATACTATTATTTCTGAATTATTACTATCTATTTACACATACTGTTTCTTTAAGCGACAGCGTCTCAACTGGAATCTCCTGAGCAGGTGAAATGACTTTGTATCGTATTTTACAAGCCACAGTAAAACATATTCTAAAGCTCCCAACTAACATCATTACAAGCAATGAATGAATGGGAGGTAGTGTAAGGGTGAACGCCTCTGCAACCGGTGCCAAGTCGATAGATTTAATAAATGTCCCCCTGTCCATAAAATGCTCTTGGAGGAGTGGCCTGTGTTTGCTTTGCGAGTTAAAGTCCTTTCCACATTCATAAAGTCATCTCCAGAGAAGCACTTACTGGGCATTGTTTGGCCGCAAGACTTAATAATATACAAATGAGCAAAAAGTGTATATGAGTAAGGATGGGTGATACACACAGGCGGAGATACACACACATGCTACACAGCTGGAATGACTCTTCGCAGACTAATGTAATTAATAGCTTTTTATCCATGTAGAATTTGAAATGAAGATGTAAATTGTTCGTTTAACATAGCCATAGGACATGGAGGCTTCTGCTGTCAAAGTCAATTACAGACTCAGCATAGTCCCAGACTTTATGAAAACCTAATCAAGATGTGTGTGTGTGTGTGTGTGTGTGTGTGTGTGTGTGTGTGTGTGTGTGTGTGTGTGTGTGTGTGTGTGTGTGTGTGTGTGTGTGTGTGTGTGTGTGTGTGTGTGTGTGTGTGTGTGTGTGTGTGTGTGTGTGTGTGTTGTGTGTGTGTGTGTGTGTGGTGTGTGTGTGTGTGTGTGTGTGTGTGTGTGTGTGTCTTCTGTCTTTGTGTAAGCAGAATGTATTACGCTGATGTTGGGCAGTTACACAGATATAAACATATCTACAAACCGGATCTTATCGCCAAATGGAAGCAAGTTGTGCTTAGCCTCTGTAGCGGAGGACAGTTATCATCTTAGGAAACTGCTTTAGTCTGACTAATGTAAAATAAAACTGGAGTGGTGAACAACTGTGCACTCCTGATATACAGTCTGTTAAAGTTGTATTGAAGTTGATAAAACAGCAGCCTAAAAAAATTATTTAACACAAGATAAAACCACTAATAACTAATCTTGTATAATGAAAACAGTTGTAATAAAGCATGCAGTTTTATACGTGCATGTACACTTTCTACAGCACTATGACCAATCTATGAAATGATTGAAGTTGATCTGGAAAAAAGTAATTTTAAGCAAAAATGCCAAAAATTCACTGAAGGCAGCTTCTCAATTTTACATAATTGCTATTTTAATCGTCTGATGGTAAATCAGACGATTAATCATTTTGATTATTGCTCCAACTGAAATAAATCCTTTTAATACTTAAACTTGAGATTTGGGATACTTTACTGTCATTTTTGTAGATGTCATTGATGAATCAAGTTAAAGCCCTATATAACATATCCTTGTGCACGATAGGGACATGTTATAAAACGATTTGAATCAGCAGGATCTTTCTGTGCAATAAAAAACAGTTTCCAACAATATGGCAACCGTGGTAACATTCTATCTGCACCTATTCAGTTTCTCACATTCTGATCATGAACAAGAGCTCATTCTTTAGCAGCTTATGTGTTTACCAATACAACACTGTTTATTACTTAAAAAGTCGAAAACAGTAGTGAAAAACCTTGTCAAACTTTCTAATACAACTTGTCATGCCAATGGACAACTGACACAAATTCTGTTGACAGAACTCAAATACCCAAATGAGCTGAGCGGAGTAAGCCATGCAGACGGAGGTTTGCTTGTGTGGAAAGTCATTTATAAACGCCAAGGGTAGCCATTCATGCTCAATGATTTAGGACTTTCAAAACACATTTCTAGCTCATTTGAATAATAATGGTCATAAAAAACATTGCCTAAGGCGCAGCAAGCATACATCAAGCAACAACAAATGCCTTCTGAAGTTGTCGAAAGGCCCACAAACACGAAAACAATTAGGACACACAACTTAATTTGCGAAGGCTATGTTTCTCTGTTACGCCGTGCTCATTGGAATGAGTCTGAAGGCAGAAGTGTCCGGTAGTTGGAGATGCTGATTGATTGACTGTTGCAGCCGTGCAGTGCAGGCCCAGACGGACCTCCATTAGACCTTAGCGATGTGTTTGTAGGCGTACACAAACACATTTCCCTGCTTCCTTGTGCCTGACTTAATCGCACCAGGTAGCTGCTGAGAAGACGTGCAAACATCAACGTGCACGCGCTCACACAAAGCTGGATCAAACAAACCCATCCCCTTCAAACAGATGACCTCATGATTGCCTTACATCAAAACTAGCATGCAATTAAGGCTGAGTAGTGTTCATCAGCCTGGCCTTGCTTTGTCCAGAGGCTTTTCATTGTCCAGCACACTTGGCGGCAAACATCAGTGGAGAGAATCAAAAGATGAGAGCAATTACACATCGTCAGGAAAAAAACCTACCTCGACTCTTAACTTCTGAATAAACAGAACATTTCATTTAAGCATGCATTCATGCAATGCAGCTGACTTCCCCCCCCCCCCAAGATATAAAACATGGGGGGAAATATCAATTTGAACCACAGAAAAATAATATTGTATCATAAAACCATTCGTAATATGAATGTGATAAAACATTTGAACACAGTATCAATGATACTATTCTTGATATCAATGTAGATGTTTTATCTAATCCCACATCATCAGAAAAATACAAGGAGGCCTTTGCAGCACTTTATATTTTGTGTGAGTATAAGCTTTAGTTCATGTATTTTTTACAGCTGCACACAATATGATACACTCACACACTCTTATTGTTCGGTGATATGCAGTAAAGTATCTTAACCACTAGGCTTTTTAAATGATAATATATAATATATTGGTTCGCGTGTGAAGCGGCTGGGATGAGGATCAGCACCTCCAAATCTGAGGCCATGGTTCTCAGCAGGAAACCGATGGACTGTCCACTCCAAGTAGGGAATGAGTCCTTACCCCAAGTGAAGGAGTTCAAGTATCTCGGGGTCTTGTTCTCGAGTGAGGGAACAATGGAGCGTGAGATGGGCCGGAGAATCGGAGCAGCGGGAGCGGTACTGCAGTCGCTTTACCGCACCGTTGTGACGAAAAGGGAGCTGAGCCAGAAGGCAAAGCTCTCTGTCTACCGGGCCATTTTCGTTCCTACCCTCACCTATGGTCATGAAGGATGGGTCATGACCGAAAGAACAAGATCGCGGATACAAGCGGCCGAGATGGGTTTTCTCCGCAGGGTGGTTGCTGTCTCCCTTAGGGATAAGGTGATAAGTTCGGTCATCAGGGAGGGACTCGGAGTTGAGCCGCTCCTCCTTCGCGTCGAAAGGAGCCAGTTGAGGTGGTTCGGGCACCTAGTTAGGATGCCACCTGGGCGCCTCCCTAGGGAGGTGTTCCAGGCACGTCCAGCTGGAAAGAGACCAAGGGGTAGACCTAGGACCAGGTGGAGGGACTATATCTCTTCGCTGGCCTGGGAGCGCCTTGGGATCCCCCAGTCAGAGCTGGTTGATGTCGCCAGGGAAAGGAAAGTTTGGGGCTCTCTGCTGGAACTGCTACCCCCGCAACCCGACCACGGAGAAGCGGGAGAAGATGGATGGATGGATGGATATATACACTTTACTGAAATACTCTAGTCACTCTTGGTGTCACCCCCTGCCTGAAAACACCTCCATCGGACTCCTTAGTTTACTTCCCCGACATAGAGACTAGTGACATCACTGCGTCACACTTGCGCGTGATAGGCTAAGGGGCGGGACATCTCTAAGCAGGTTGACAAATCAAAACAGAGCTGTCCAGCTAACCAATCAGAGCAGACTGGGCTCTGGTTTCAGACAGAGGGTGAAAAGAGGTGCTGCAGCACAGGCAGTATGAGAAAAATAAAGAGCTTTTTGAACATTAAAACATGTAAAAAAGTCACAGTATAGACACAAAAGCAGGGGTTCCCAACCTTTATTCTGCCAAGGACCGGCAGATACATTGACCGGTTGTCAATTTTAACTGATTTTAATATTTACTCATTTGTTTTCAGAAGATATTATGATAGTGTCGTTCGTTCCGGTGCACGTCCGACAGCATTTAGCACTACATCGAGATTAAACTAATTTATTTTGGGAACTCCCGCATATAGCCTACCTATGGAGTTAGCCAGATGTGTGTAAATTACTGTTCATGGTCATTTGAAAACAAATGCCGGTGTCGGACAGACACGCACACACCGAACACACAGAGCTGAGCTGAGCACACACACATCATGCGCCTTGGTGACCGGACATCTCCTTCATCAAACTAATAAAAGGGGGAGTAATCGGGCAGTTCGATGTGTGCAGAGGTGTGTGTGGTTAACACGTAGCAGCCTGCAGTCACTCGCTGTTCTGATGAAGGTAAACACAGCGAAGGCGGTGCGTAAAAAGGCACATCTTTACCCGCTGGTGCTGCACTTCTCAGAGGCGGAGTTACACGTCCTCCTGATGATGCCTGCAGCCATTTCATGAAGTGAAGGAGGTTTTCCTTCTATAAAACAGCTATGGGCAGCAGATACCGTGAGAGTCCCGGACATGAATTCATAGATCAAGGCAGACTGGTTTACTCTCCTGTTTTGCCAATTCGGTGCTTAAACATATAGCTCTACACCCCTGGCCGACATGTCCTTAAAATGAAGTCCGAGTTTGAAATATATTTCAATTAATGTATGCACTGCCATTTCCCCACATAAACATAGTCTGCAATCAAACGGTTGTCTCCTGTGCGCTCCTCTTCCTACTTGGCGCACCGGTAACTTTCTCGTGCGCACGAGAGGCTGAGACCCTATACTATAGGCTGAGCCGCCGAATCCATCGGAACATCATAAAAGCCATTTTTAACAGTTTTCTAGTGAAAGTTTAACCAGGCTCCTGGATGAAATAATATGACTGGTAGGCTATAGGTGCAAAAATTATAAAAAAATATTATGATAAAATATGTTTATATATTTATAATTCTGCAAATATTACGATAAACTCACAGCTATTTCGCGGCCCGGCAGTAACACCTCCGCGGCCCGGTTCCGGTCCGCGGACCGGGGGTTGGGAACCCCTGCACTAAAGAACACCTGAAAATTAGCCAATTAGGGCCGACCAGACGACCTGATCAACATTTCTGAATAGTAATTTATAGAGAGCCTCCGAATGTTAAATATGTTGATTATTTTCATAAGGAATGTTTAATTCATTATTAAAGCATGCCAAAATTAGCCTTTTCATTTGTGCCACGTGGAAGAACAAGAAATGTAAAGTAATGAGAACTAGATAACTAGATCTCATTATTACGACAGTGATCTAATTTCTGCAAGAAAAACATGGCACCTTGTTTTCCAGGTGCACACTTCCATACAGCTTGAATCACACACTGACGCCTTCCCTGTTCCATAGCTTGTTATACACCGAAGCCTCACTGATTGGCTTTTATTGTTTGTGTATCAATGAGAATGCTTCCACTAGAGACCATGTACACCATCATGCATCCTCACATGAAACAACACACAGACACGTACAGCCTTAACACACACAGGACAATACCCACCGCAGCCTAGGTGGAACTGACACCAACAAACACGCACAGCTCACTGACTAAAAAAGCTCCCAGCAAACAATGCAAAGTGAAAAGATATTAATATTTAAATAGATCATTTGCAAGATTGGAATAATTAGCGACTCATATTCATGTATTCACTTCAGGGATATCACATTGAGACATGTCTACTTATTCAAATAAGATGCAACATGTCACAGGGTGCATATATGCAAATGCACATATGCCGCTAATTACACATTGCCTGTCACAAAGAGAGAAAGGCTCTCAGCAAAAATGTTCAAAGTTTTTTATGAACTATTCAACCAGGCTGCTCAGGTCTAATTAAAACATGCATGTCCCCAAGGCCTTATCAAAGCGCTGTAGAAATATGTACATCTCAAATAGAGAGGAATTAGCTAAATAAAGGACCTCCCTGGTGCTTTTGTCCTGCTCACATCCCGGCTCCGCACTAACAAACTTTATTTCTGATTGATACTGATAGTCCACCGCAGGGATTTCAGAATATTTTGACCTGAGGCGGGAGACTTTTATTTTGACATCTCCTCCCCTGACACAATTCCAGATTTGAGATTGTACTCGATAAAGCTTCTGTGATGGAGGTTGTTTTTACAACGAGGTGGAAATAAGCGGTAAACCTTCTCGGATGTGTTTCCTAATTAACCAAATGATTTGGCCCTAAGGGTGGGCTACTGACTAATGTGTACATTGTGTACCACCCAAGATTGATGGCAGAGTATATTTGAAGGCATTAAAGGAAATTAAAAACTTTTTCGCAGTTGTACCACAACTTTGGACTGATTCGTACTGAGAAAATAATTTCGTCATAGGTTTATTTAAGTAAAGTCATCAGAAGTTGTATTTATAGCCAAACATTTACAATAATCGTGCCTAAAACTGGGCCTATTACAGCATGTAAGAGCTTCTTAACATGCAGTAGTCCATTTACTTCATGCTATACAGTATGTGCATAATAGCATTTATGACTTACACATATTTACCATCTGTGGTGAGAATAACCTCAAACTCTCTTCACTGTCCATTCTGTCTGACCAACACGTAAATCAGGCTTTAAAAATCTTTCCACATGATGCAATATATGATAAATTGACAGTTTCAAATGTGCTTTTCTGACAAATGACACTAATAATTTAAGTAAAATTTCCAAAAAAAACTAAAACTGACAGGTTACAGACAATGCATCCGTCAGAAGTGATCGTTGATTGGTGTGGCTCTATTGCTTTGAAATACATATGCATTCATGTTAACATACATTTGCGAACACAAAGGCGAAAGCATCCATTCTGCAGAGTGCTGTCCAGAAGCCTGTCTGTGTGAGGAAAATATATGCAGCTCAAATCAAAGTGAGGTTGCACACAGTAATCTTTCTCTATTAAGGATGTCACATTTTGCAATCTTTTCGCAATCGCGGCCTAATATGCTTTACCACTCCGCTGCTGGGTTGGTGAGCTTCTGAAATTCGCATACACACACACACACACACACACACACACACACACACACACACACACACACACACACACACACACACACACACACACACACACACACACACACACACACACACACACACACACACACACACACACACACACACACACACACACACACACACACTCAGGCTCTCATCACACACATCCACGCTGTGTAGGTACCCTGCTGAAAGAGGCAGTCATGTGTGTCTTTCAGATAGGAGTTGAGAAAGCCCTTGATTAGGACAGGAAGTCATGTGTGTAAAATTCACACTTTTTTTTACCAACACTGTCTCTCTCTACATTGCGATGGTAGTGTGTGTCTGTGTAACGCACACCTCTATAGAGATCATAATTAACTGACGCAAAGGTAAATAGTAATATAAAATTAATTACACGCTAACAGTGAATTCCTTTGTACCTTTTAAAGTGAGCTCAGTTCTAATTTCAGGGTAAAATAATTATATCCGGAGCTGTTTTGGAAATGAAAGACCCTGCCTCGGCTATGAAAGGCAAATTATTTACACTTGTTTCTGATGATAAAATTCAAAATGGAGACCCAACAGTCTTGTGAACTGGAGATATAAGTGTCTATTGTCTAATTCTACTGATCTCCCTCAGGTGCATTTAGATCTTTTTTTTTCTGTTTAATTATTAAACTTTTACTCAGCAATGCGGCACTTAGTTTCACAAATGTCCGTTAGCATGCTAATGCTAGCCATACCTTCACTGAAGCAATTGGCAAATCCACCTAAAGATGATCCTGTACATTTGTATATGTTGCAATGTTTTGTAATGGTGTGCTTTGCAAAAAACAACAACAACATACAATTAAGAAACTTCCATAAGTCTCTCCTTAATGATAAACTTCTTGCTTCAGGTGAATTGAGTGGGTTAGATGAAAATGGAAAGAGCATGGGATCTTTTCCAGTTGAGAAAAAGTGAGGGTCACCAATTACTCAAGACACATGTCTTGTGACTGCATTATCGCATTATGGACTATTGATGGGACTGTCACTGGGGAAATTGCCATCTCTGCCTCTTCGGTGATGGATTTCACCCTGATTGCAGAACATAAAAATGGTCCAAAGCTCTTCCTCTTTGATTCTCAAGGACTGAAAACAAACACTTCAAACTTGACAATGATGTTTTAGATACATTTTATTTTAGCTATCCAGCACTATTGTGCCTTCTTGAAACATCTTTGTTTATAATATCATTTTCTCTTTGTTATCTGCAGGAATACTTCATGACGTACCGACTCAAGCTCAAGCTCATGGCTGAATGCAAGGTAGGCTGTATTTATTTCCACATACATGTCTATATTTTGTATTTGCATTGCATGTGGACGGAAATATTTGTTGGTAGGTTTTTTCACTATTTGGATAGATGTTAGACATTCACGTTTATCAGAAGTCAATTTCTCGTGACTTTGGCAGTTCCCTGGCTTGTCCTTTTGGTAGAACTCAAGTGGACATTTTTGTAATTTAGTGAAATTTTTTGATAACTATACGACATATTGTAAATACATTTGGACTAAATCATCATACTGAGCAGATGGTAAATCCTAATAACGTTGGTAGTCCCCTTACTTCCCCTGTAGTACTCCCTGCAGTTCAAAGTTTTCATTTATAAGCTCAAAACCTCAACATTTACCAAATTATTCATTTTTCCAGAAAATGCATTAAATACATTTGTAATCCACTGCTTTTTTGTTAAGTGGCACTATAAATGTTGCATGTTATAGATTGACTTGTCACAGACATTAGGGATAATAAGCAAATGTTATAATGCTAGCATACTCAAATAAGATGGTGAACAACAATATACCTGGCAAACATCCCTATGTTAGCATTAGCATTGAGCTCACCACAGCGTTGCAGAGCTGCTAGCATGGCTTCATGTTGTTCTAAATAGAAATGTGAACTGAAGGTCATGGGTTGGACCCCTGCATTAGCAAGTGAATCCAATCCTATCACACTGAGGCTGTTGGGTCTTCAACTCAATGCTTTTAAGAAGGGTGTCCCGGAAGGTTGTCATTCTTCCTGAGCAAGCGCCTAACTTAGCTGAAAAACAAACCATTAACCGAAAAGCTGCTTGTTTGCAAAGAATGAAAACTGCAGCCTCTTGGCCTGCGTGTCACATGGTCAACACAAAGTGAAGGCGTTTTGAAAAGAGAGGTAACCAGCCTTACTTATAGCTTTGATTCCATGCTGCTTAGCGTTTAAATAAGGGCGGTATTCATACACCATTATTACTCTTTGATTTCACCTCTTATGGTGCAAAACACAGCCCACCTACACGCTACAGTTTGCAATGCATTTAGTGTTATTGACCAAGGTCCATATGCACCCTATCATTTAAGGAACCAAACACTGCGCTTCACTACAGGGTTCATAATATCCTTTGGATTGAAGGTGCTTCCGTTTATGCTGAAGAAACCTTAGAGGGGGTAGGGAGGTAAGCATTTCCTTGATGCAGATGGAGTTATCTGAATTCATGGCTCCAGTATTTAGTCCTCTCCCACCTTATTCTCTCCTCTCTCCTCTTCCCCTCCTCTTCTCTTTCGCCCCTTCTTTCTCAATTGTGTCCCTCGCCTCTGGCAAATGGGAGTCATTTGTTTGTGTGAACTTCCCATAACCCGCGGCGCATGAGACACTTATCATTCAGAGTGGGGCTGCTTCGTCCTGAGTTGTAATACCTCCTCTCCTCCTCTTCTTCTTCTTCTCCTACATTTTTCCCTCTCACACCAGTTTGTTCCAGCTGACATCATCTTTCTCCATTCTTGCACTGCCTCTCATACTACCTTCTCTCCCTTTTACATATGCCCCCTTCAGCCCATCTCCCCCCTTCTTTCTCCAATCTCATCCCCCATGTAATCTCGGGGTACACAGGACCGTTTTTTTTTATTACTGCACTACTCATCTTATCATCCTCCCTGTCATCTCCCCTTGCTCCGGTCTTTTTTATATTCCTTTATTCTAACAAGCCTGCATCTCTGAAGCCATCAGTGGTCCAGCCCTTTTCATTTCCCTAATGTACCCCCCCCCACACACACACACACACACACACACACACACACACACACACACACACACACACACACACACACACACACACACACACACACACACACACACACACACACACACACACACACACACACACACACACACACACACACACACACACACACACACACACACACACTTACTTGCCCTAACCCCTAGTTTCTTTGCCTTAACCTGCATCCCATCATCATGATGTAGAGCAGCCCGGTTTCATGCAAATCACTGTGTGTCGTCAACATTATCCGTGCATGTATTATCTCTGCAGGCGAAGTGAGCAGTGTCAACACAAAACAGATAGGGAATGAGGGAATACAAGAGGAAGTCAAAGAGAGACAAAAATAAAGATGGAGACAAAGGCGTGAGACAGAAAGAGTAAAACAAGGAGAGGAAGAGAGTGATTTGAGGGAGGGAAAGCTGTCACTGAAGGCCGAGGGGAGCCTTAACCTTCTTGCTTGCTTTAATCCCTCATTTATGTGAACTCAGCTTTGGAAATGAAGCTGTCACTGTATTTTCCTTCCATGCTGTGGTATAATCAGAAACCACAAATGCATGCATGCCACACACACACACACACACACACACACACACACACACACACACACACACACACACACACACACACACACACACACACACACACACACACACACACACACACACACACACACACACACACACACACACACACACACACACACACACGCACACACACACACACACACACATACACACACACACAGAGAGAGACAGTGGCAGTACAGAGACACAGAAAATCACTCAGGAGAGGTTTTAAATTCATTCCAGAGTTAGCGGCAGAGATTCGTACAGCTCACCTTGTCTCCTAGAGGAGGTATCATCGGATGTGTTGGAGACAGGGGGGAATTATGGGTAAATGCACTGGTGAAGAATGATAGCCTGCAATCTCTGGCTCTAATCTGGGATTGCTGACACATGCCATTCATTTCAGACCGTGCCAATATTCCCCTGCATGGTGTCGAACATACGTGTGTGACTTTCTCAGTCTTTTATGCCAATTTCAGACCAAATCATTCAGATTCAGAACTGAGTAGCTAAATCACAGAATGCTAAAACAAACAAATTACAATATGTGTTGTTAAGATCATTTTAATGTATAATACTTGAACTGCAGTTGCAAATATCCAAATGTAACTTTTTTACAATGAAATATATTTGAGTATGTTTTTCACTTTAGTTGAAAATAGTTTCAATACAATAATTGTGATAAACTCATCTTAAATGCTGCAACCAAGCAATACATGTATTCTAATGGCAATCAAATATGATAACACGTTCTTTTTTAAATCATTTGGATGTTTCCCAATTTTTTGAAATAACTTTGACATCAAATTAGCTCAAGACATTGGTTTCAGCCATTAAAGAGATGTGTTTCTATTGTGAATCCACAGACCTATACTGCCATCTAGTGTTCATAAGAGGAAAGGGTGGATGGAGTGGTGATGGGTGGATGGATGGATCAGTTATTGATGGACAGATGACCAGAGAAGTGGAAATAACCTTCAATAATACAGGTCACACATGAATTGCACATTTAAGCAAATCACTATAACGATTACATAAAAATATGTCAAAATGTTAACCACTTCCCTAAGGTTTGGTACTTACTTTATGGAAAGAATACATTCATTATCGAATCACATTTAGTGAGTTGTTATTAGTGTGTAATGATAATCAAGAGCCTCTTAAAATGTATATACATTCTCAACAAATACAAATGATCAGCACCTAGTCTGAAAATAAAATCGGACAAAAAAATCATATTCCTGTCCATCCTTCGCTCCTCCATCCTCTTCCTCCCCCTCGTCGCCCTCCTCAGGTGGATCGAGCATCATACTGGTGTGTAATATCGTGCTGTCAGTGTGGGCAGCGGTGAGATGTGTGTGTGTGTGTGGGGGGGGGGGACAGTGCGCCTCAGATTAGATATGTGACTGGCATGCTAACACGCAGTTTTATCTGAGGACAGAGACAGGGCACCCTCATCTCCTCACTATGGGCCTTTGATTAAAGCTCCCTGGGTACACACACACACACACCAAAAACATACACACAAGAGCACACAGATTATAAATAAATTGCAGGTATAGGAGCATACACACACATACAGTATACATACACACATCCTCCCACTGTGGGTGGTATTGTTTTGATCTAAGCCAGGTAGCTTGTCCATTATGAAGTTGATAGAAGGATTTGGCCATGTTGATTCTAGACGGCATCATATCCTCCACCATAAATAACCTGAGTGTTGTCTCCGACTCACACAACAATATACAGAGAACAAGAGCTCTCTGCTTTATCCCCCAGTCTCATCCACTGCACACACACACACACACACACACACACACACACACACACACACACACACACACACACACACACACACACACACACACACACACACACACACACACACACACACACACACACACACACACACACACACACACACACACACACACACACACACACACACACACACACACCGATAAAAATGATTGTGTATGGATGGAAGTAAACAAAATAACAGATTTAAAAGTACAGTTGGTCCCGGCACGGCTCACCTTCATCTCCCATTGTCGTTTAACAATCTAGTTTGGCTTTAGGCTTGGTCCCAAAGTGTGTTTTCTCAGGTGGATGGAAACTCGTTTGATTTTAGATGAGCAGCTGCATCCGGCAGTGCCATCTCAATAGCGTCCAATAAAGCTTTACATACACACCATACACTCTAACCAATGGAACTGTGAGGCAGCATGATGAAGGAAGTAATGGATGCACCACACTCTGTATTCTTGCATGTGGAGACACCATACTGAAATACATTCTGTCAATGTGTCATCATCTGTCTGTTTAAATTGTTTTTCCTTTTTGGATCAAATGTAAAAATGTCAATTTCCATTTATTCTTTAGCAATATCTATTGCAATGGTTTCCTATGACTGCAGCGACAGATTGAAAAGCAATTTATCTTTTTCCATTTGACTCTTTATTTAGTCCTATACAAAAAAATGAATGAATGCATTCTTATATAACACATGGTTTTCAATTGATGCACAATGTATACAATAAGTAGTCCATTTACATTTAGTACAATGCTGTATTTCCTCTTGTGACAGCAAGAGGGCGCTACTGAGCCACAACACACTGTGTCTCACTGTAGGTCTGACCCCACATTCAATTCATTCATTTCAAATAAAATTGTCAAAATGACATTTTAAACAATTAACTGCATAAATTAAAAAATATACACATTATCAAAGAAATACACAGTTGATTCTGGAAATGTAAAATAGCAAAACACTTTTATATTCCAAAAACTTCCATTTGTCTATATACAATAACAAATTAAAATGTATCCATATTCCTTTTGCATTTAACTTCAGTTCTTTCAAATGTATGTATAAATTATAAGATTGTTGTTAATATCATGTTTATTCTGGCCACACCATTTATATTATATTTTAGCTGCTGAATACGTGTATGTTAAAAATACTAGCGCCATAGTGTATGATATATGTATTCATGGCCCAGTATTAAATACAAACCAGTACACTTTCAGATTATTTTCAGAAAATTCAACTGTTAAAAAGGTTACTTCCTCTGGGTACTCTCGAGTCTTTTTAGATAGAAAACCTAAATCCTGAAAATAAGCAACAATGTCCCTGAATTTCACACACATTTCATACACAATGACTGATGTATACATGAATTCATAATGTATATAAAACAAAACATTCAATTTGTATTTGATGGCAGAAGGGATTTGTTGACAGCAGGCCTTGATTATTATTTTTTTCATTGCAGTTTTTTTAAGCTAGTACTTGTACTTTTACTCTTTGTCAGAACTCGCCGTTGCAGTCTTTGCAGTAGTGATAGACCTAAAGAAACATATGCGCCCAGGGGCCATTTTTCTGCAAATATGTGCCTAATAAAGCAGAACATTAGTCAAGCAAACAATCACAACAATTTGAGGTGTTTAAAAGAATATCTAGTTGTAAAAACAGAGATACTGTTGTATTTGTTTAGGTAACCAGCAATATGCACCGGAAAGTGAGATATTTAAGTAATTGTAGCTTTTATTTATTATGAGTAGTTGTTGCAACATGAGCAGGAGTCACAGGGGGGAGAGGCAGGGTAAAGTCTAACCACGGAACAGGGAGGTTTCATAATCTTTACACCATGACCACGCATGTTTAGAGCACGCTCTCTGACAGAGTGCAGGTCAGAGATCTGTCTGTGAGGGTGAGGGGCTAGCTGGAGGACAGAGGGGCTGGGGGAAGTGTTTGTACTTCTCTGGGGGGCTGGGTGATGGGATGGGAGTGTCAGGAGAGGCTGCAGGGAGAAAGAGACATTATATATTTTTGCAAATATTAGGAAAAAGGTAATCTTGTATTCACAAAGATGGTAAAATATATTGACTGTGGCCCACGGGAAATGTAACACTGCTTTATAGATACAGCCCCCATCAATCTTCCGTGGCCATTAGGTGGTGTAATATCGCCAAATGCATTTTTTATTTTAAATGAAATCATGCAATACTCATCAATTCTTCAGAATGTTACATTTTTATGGATTCACATTCAGATGGCCTATTTATTCTCTTCAAGGTAATGGAAACACAACTGGAGAATACTTTTTTGACATTTCACGCAGAGAGATGAATTGGACATCAATGTCGCTTTGATATTTTATGTGTGACTGTATGTGTTTCTTACCAATATGTGGACTGTGAGTGACAGACATGGTGCTGATGACCAGTGTGTGTCCAGTCAGAGGGTCCTGTGCCAGCTGGGTGTGTGTCGGGTGGTGCAGGTGTGTGGGCTCCGACGTGAGGCCTGAACACATATACGTTTTAGTTACAGAGAAATCTATATATTTATATAGATTTAATCAGGTTGCATTCAAGGGATCACACACTTAATGAAACACTCCAAACTCAGATTCCTTCTCTCACCTAACAAGCCCTCATCAAACCAAAAAGAACCAGTGCACGAATAAATCCCTATTCTGGACATTTTAATTAATTGAGGGAGTCAAGTTTTCCAAATGTATTCAGAGTTTATTTCAAAAGTGTATTGGCATGTGTGCATGTGTTATACAGTAATTGAGTCAGGCTGCCATTTAAAAAGCTGATAGATCTATGTAAGAAGTCTGCATGCTAAAATACACCCTCGTTTTATCAGGAAAAGAAGGAATTTGTTTAGTTTCACTTTCTTGATTGTGTGGCTTGGTTTGAAAATGTATGTCGGCATCACATTCACATAACTAAATATAATCCCCTCAATATTTCAATAGTTGTTATATGTGTTTGGTTTGTTCTGCATATCTACAGGATGCTGACAAATAAAACACACATCTCTTTTTCTAAAGGTCTTCTAAGTCAGCTTGTCATATCGGGGGTTGTTTTTAGCATATGGAGAAGACATTTTTGGAGATGACTTAGCTTTTATTTCCCACCTCACCCGGTGCGTCTGTTGTCTGTCATGGCTCTGCTTAGAATATGTTTGATGCATTCTACCTTTAAATACAGATTTCCTTACACATTTCAATGTGTTTGCAGATGTCTATTTTGTCTGTTTGGATTATCTGAAGTTAAACCAACTCTCTGCAAACTTTTACCTATTGTATATATCCAGGAAAACTTTGGAGATGTACTTTTTGTTTATTTGTTTCACTTCTTCATGCCTGCCCAGTTGCACACATTTATCATTGAATAGCTCCCCTGGATCTTTAGTTGTTCCTAGCTGAAGGTCACCCTATTTTTCTTTCTGCAGGTTTACAAGCAGAAACACGGGTTGCTCTCACCTCCCAGCAGCATCTCGTGCAGCAGGTTGTCTATCTTGGCCAGGCCGCAGAGCTTAATGAACTGGAGCTGTTCGATCATCTGCCAGGTGATGCTCTGCAGGGTGGGCAGCAGGAGCAGCAGCTCTCCAAAACGACCCCTGGAGTCATACTGACGGTCATTAATGTAGTCCTCCAGACTCATCTGGACCTGCACAAACACAAGGCCAAGTCTCCTGGTAAGTGGATGGATTATTATCTTTCAAAATGTTTGATAAAATGCGAAGTAAAAGCCACAGTGGTAGTAAGGGGGCTCTTCTTTAACACCGTGTAATGGAAATGATAATAGAGCATAGTAGAAACATCACTGCAATAAGAGTCAAATGTTCGCCCTACCTGCAGACGGATGGCCTTGATCTTCGACGGGTCCCTCAAAGACTTTGCATCTGCAGATTGAAAAGGCACGGTGTGGAAGTGGGGGGTGGAGAAGGGAGGGATTGAAGGACAGAAGGGTGAGAGAAAAAAAAGATCAGGAATGGGATTGAGGATATGTGTGGAATTGATGGAATGATTATGGTCCAACTGGGGCATGGAGGTAGAATGAGGAGATTTAGTGAAGGGGAGAAAAAGGGGGGACAGGTAACACCAGATGGGGGAGGGGCTGCGCTCACACTAGGCCAGGGAGATAAAAAGGGAAAGAGGGATTGGGATCTCACTTCGAGGGGAAATGTAACGAGATGAATAGGATTGGTTGGGAGAGGAGGGATGTGGACAGCAATATCAATGGGTATTGGACAAGGGGTCAAATATTTAGTTTGCTATTGTCAATACTTACCATGATATTCTGTCTTTAATGGTTTATTCTTTATTGTATTATTAGTGCATTATCTATCTGGAGATAACACTTTTATGTAATGTTTTTAGCCCTTAATATTAACCCTTTTGAAATTCTGATAAGTATTATACAGATGTGGGCCATTACTCAGATCAATCCCTGTGCCAAGGAGATTACCAAGAGCAATTTACAAAATAGTATATATGAATCTTGTGTTCTGAACTTACGATAAATCTAAATTGCAAACACAGACAATAGTTCCTGAAAACAGACGAAAGATATCCCTAAGAAGAGGGAAATTGTTTTTATTACCTGGGTCAAAGAAGACGATAGCCTTGAGCGCTGCATACTCGTTATCGTCTATTTGAATATCCTGAAAGGGATGCACCAGCTCACCCAGCACTCGGTTAGCAACCTTAAACATCTCCTGCTCAGGACTGTTCCTGTGGATCACACAGCCACTTCCTGTAGACACAGAGAGAACCGTTTAGTACCGAGAGGGGGGGGGGGGGGTAAGGTGTGTGGTAGAGTGAGGAGAACAAATGTAACCTTTAGAGAAAAACAGTTTTAAATCTGACTTCAGTGAAGTTATGGTCCTATATAGCAATATACATCGTGTGTGTTTGAGTGTATGTATTTGATATATCTGCCTACACTATGATGTTGGTGAATGCCTAGGTAATGATTAATGTCGTTTACAAGAGACACATTTGAAGCTACAAAGAAATCACTTTTGGTTAATCATTCTCAGCTAATTCAACATTTAATCGCAAACACTTCACAATACAGTACTCAAAACTGTTAGTAGTTGTCAAGGCAGGAGGGAAGAAATACCTGATGATCAATGAATTGCTAATAACTGATTCCTGGGTAATCCAAGGGCTATATAGTAGATCAAAGACAGGGGAATACTACATTGATGGATCATTAGCTAATGATTAGTTCAGTGTTCCTTCATCATAGCTGCTGAACTCAACGATTGATTAATGATCAGGTCGTTCCCCATTATTTACCCGGTCGTTCCCTAAGAAACCACGCATATTTATATATACCCTAAAGTGTAACTAATTTGATCAGCCTTCACACTTCAGAGTGCTTATACCACGTTAAAATAAGATGCTTTTCTACTGGAGAGTTCATACCTAAAAGCAGGAAGTCCTTGAATGGCATTGACCTTTTAGCGACCCCGAGCAAAAGGTGCTCACCTGCATGAGCCCTGAGCAAACTCACCTGGAAACACACACACACACACACACACACACACACACACACACACACACACACACACACACACACACACACACACACACACACACACACACACACACACACACACGGTTGAGAAAAGAACCCAAGCAATGCAACAAAGCCCCCACTTTTGCCCTTACACACATCACATGTTGCTGTAGTTTAGGGACACTACTGTATATTTAGTAAGATCTATAATGTTCTACTTATGTATTGCTTTTAATAATCTTTCATTTAATCTTTCTTTCATCCAAACTGAAAGTTATTTGTTATAATAAACAACTTGTTTAAGATGCAGGCACAAACATGACCAATATAAAAAGAAAACTCTTTGAAGTCTGAGAGATATTACTTTACATTAATGACCGGGGATTACAATTAACAAGGAGGAATTATTTCCTGCAAGCGACAGAATAATCAAAGTTGACCAATCACGCGTCAAAGCCCCATTACCTGGTCATCCAGTGGCAGTTCTCCAAATGCAGGAATGTACTTGGCCCACTCCACCAACACTAACAGCTGTTGTCTCATTGAATCACACACATCTCCCACAGTGGCCGACTTCTGCTCCGAGATGTCTGTTAATCCGACTGGAGCAATGACCTGGAAGGAGAACAATAATAGTTTCCAGGGTCAAAATCCACTGATTTCCTTGTCCAAGTAATTTAATCACGCACAGGAATAATGGATTGTCACCTGTTGGGCCAGTGATTCAGCTTGAGCCAAAATAGTAATGGGTGGCAAGTCTTGGGAGTCAGGGATACTTCTTCTGGAGCTGATCCGATCTCTCTCGTTCTGTACAGCTAAAACGAAACAGAGAGCTGTAAGGTTTCTGTGTGTGAAGCAGAAAAAGCGATTAACAGGAATTGCAAAAGTCCACTAACTTTTCAAACTGGAATACATCTAGCTATCTTTCTTGTATTCAAGTGTCTGTCTTGGTTTAGTGTTGGGAATGTAGCTGTGTTAAAAGTTGGGGGTTAGTCCGTAAATGCAAACGATGAGAACCGCTAGTGGAAGTTAATATTTAAGAAAAATAGTTATACAGGCTGGCATCAGCAACCGGAGTCAAACGTTAACCAGTTGGATTCCAGAACAACATGTTTGAATAACACGTGATTAGGTGTCGTATAACTCCTTGCCAAGGTTATACCCCTCATAAATACAGACACACACACACACACACACACACACACACACACACACACACACACACACACACACACACACACACACGCTCACACGCTCACACACACACACACACACACACACACACACACACACACACACACACACACACACACACACACACACACACACACACACACACACACACACACACACACACACACACACACACACACACACACACACACACACACACACACACACACACACACACACACACACACACACACACAAAGTAATCACCTGGTTTATTGCCCAGCCCATTTCAACCATCTTGAAGCAGCTTTCAGATTCTCATAAGCCTCTCCCTAAGGGCCACCAGGTTTATGTAAAGACTCTACTTTGAGTCAGTGGAAAATATGAAAAATAATCATTTAAGATGAGCATATACGGAATAAATATCTACTGCAGTATCCAAATAATTTAGACATTCCATTTTGTTTATTTCCATGTCAACTTTTGGTGGAGTTTCAGGATGAAACATTGTTTAGAGAGGTTTCCCTACCTTCTTTCTTCATGCCAGCCCTGAAGCATTTGTTGAGTCTGCAGAAACGACACTGGTTCCTCTTATCTTTATCCACAATGCACTGCCTGCTGAACCTGAAGTAGACACATGTACAACGATATAGGTAGCTTCACAGAGCAATACAACAATGTGCCATGCAATGACACGTTTTATTTAGATCTGCAGGCTACAAGAGTATGTTAAGTTACCTATGTAAGTGTGTCATGATATAATGTGTGCTCTCACAGTATATGTTTGCTATCTGTACCTGCAGGTGTAGACGTGGCTCTTGCGTATGGAGCGTCTGAAGAAGCCCTTACATCCGTCACAGCTGGAGGCTCCGTAGTGTTTCCCCGTGGCTTTGTCTCCACAGATGGCACAGTTACTGCTCACCCCGTCTGGCAGGTTGGGCTCAGTCGGCATGCTGTCTGAAACACAGGTAAACGCACAGAAACATACTCATACATCTGTATGTTACCATGCAGAAGTGCCTTACACCTGCATTCTTTCTAAATGCCAGCAGGGGGCAACACCACTAATCGCAGAAAGAAGTGTGATTGTATAGAAGTCTATGAAAAGAGCAGCACTAGTGTGTTGATACCTTATTGTTTGCTACGGTGCTAATGCTAGGCTATCTTGGCCTGCTGGGCCTCGTAACTCACCAGCTCCATTTTCTCAAAATATGTTCGCTTCCGACTCAAAATGCAAATAAACCAACAAACAGAAAGAAAGTATTGCAGTACACATCCATTAAAAGTTTAGTATGGTCTAATGATAGGACTGCAACTGCATTATTTCAGATAATTGAAGCCACCATGTGCGGGATTATAGCATCTTAATACTCTAGTAAATGTATCCTGTGTAGATCCAATAGCGTAAACACAGAGGTGTGTTGGTGTTGTGTGCGGTGTTGTATTTGAACCTAGAAGGAAAAAAATCAACATAAATCAGGGAAAAGAATGAATGGAAGACAAATCATCTGGCATTTTAAACATTACCGTTGCCAGTTTTTCAGCATTGTCATAATCATTATCATCAGTGTTATTATTATTATTATTATTATCAGAAGCAGCATCATCATCATTACCAGAATAAAAACCATAACCATCATCAAACCTAACATTCATAGCAGGTAAAAGTTCATACTGCATTAACACACACACGCACGCGCGCGCGCGCACACACACACACACACACACACACACACACACACACACACACACACACACACACACACACACGTCTCTAGTCTCACACCAGGCAGTGCAGATGAGTCAATGTTCGACTAACTTTCTGCTCACATGCTGAGGTGACATCAGTGCAGCGCTGCGTGCAAGCTCTTCAATAAAATAGATCTTTATGACCCATACCTGCCTCTCCTTCCTAAACACTTTCATGCTTTAACCACCGAATCCTAGCACTTTTCTTTCCTACACCACCACTGATTTTCACTTCACAATATAGCAATATAGAAACAACAGTGAAGTGCAATTATTTAAAAGTGTTAACCGGCTATGCACGCACTATTGCTCAACCTTTAAATGTCATGAGTTTCAAAATCAGTAAATATATTAATAGGAACCCATACTAATTTCCTTTTTCTGCAAATAGCAACTAATTTGCCTTTTTGCTGGTCTCACGCCACATCTTCAGTGAAGCCCCAAGTTCTTAAGAACACTCATCAGTAGATGCTTTAAGATGCTACATATTCATTATATGCACAGTACATGACTCCTTTTACGTCTCTGTCCATATTAAGTCGCACTTAGTAAATGTATGATAAGGTGCTTATCATTCTGTATCAGTGATTATAAAGATGGTGTGTTTATCTAGACACCATTATACTCTATGTAAGCAACTCTAATTTAACATGCAGGCTGAAAATCACAGGTTTTGTTCTTGTGTGTGTGTGTGTGTGTGTGTGTGTGTGTGTGTGTGTGTGTGTGTGTGTGTGTGTGTGTGTGTGTGTGTGTGTGTGTGTGTGTGTGTGTGTGTGTGTGTGTGTGTGTGTGTGTGTGTGTGTGTGTGTGTGTGTGTGTGTGTGTGTGTGTGTGTGTGTGTGTGTGTGTGTGTGTGTGTGTGTGTGTGTGTGTGTGTGTGTGTGTGTGTGTGTGTGTGTGTGTGTGTGTGTGTGTGTGTGTGTCTACATGCACTTACCTCCTCCTCCACAGGGCACCTCTGCATTCTCAAAGCCCAGTGTGCTGTATGAGGGATCCAGGCCTTCACAATAGTTTGCTACCTCCATATCTAACAGAGATTTACTCTGAGGAACGGGCGGATACTTCATTACTGTTCTCCACCCTTTCTTCTTCTTCTTCTTGTCTTCTCAGACCACTCTATAGTCTCTCTTTCTGCTAGTCCATCTAATTCCTACAGACATGATAAGGGAGAGCCCTGGCATAACAGATCTATAATCCCGTTTGATTGGGCCAGAAGCAGGGAGAGGGGAGGAGCCGTGGAAAATACTCACCTTATTGCACATTACTTATCTGTCCTTCTCTCTCGCACGTATCACAGGGGATGGATAGATAGTGTGGAAGGAGATATATCCCTTCACCCCCTCCACTTTTTTATATTTTCACCATGAGCTAGATTGTATCAGATGTTGAAGGTTGGATATGTATCTAGGGTGGGGGGGGGGGGGTGGTGTGTGTGTGTGTGTGTGTGTGTGTGTGTGTGTGTGTGTGTGTGTGTGTGTGTGTGTGTGTGTGTGTGTGTGTGTGTGTGTGTGTGTGTGTGTGTGTGTGTGTGTGTGTGTGTGTGTGTGTGTGTGTGTGTGTGTGTGTGTGTGTGTGTGTGTGTCCTTCCCAGGCCTCCTAATCTAATCAATAGTGGAGTAATAGCACCACCACCTCAGCAGATATAATCTATAAAGAAGTGGAAAACACTGATAACTTCCAGTACCTCTTCCACAAACACTCCCTCATTCAACATCCAACCCTCATTCATAAAAGTTAATAAAATATGTATTATGTAGGCCATTTTCTAAGCTAACTGGCCTCTGTAAACATCTCAAAAGACATTAACTTAGTTGAAAGACTCTAGTTGTAAAACTTGTATTTCTTTTTTTTGAATAGCTTAGTGGGTCATTTTTTCAACCATTTCTTGTGGGTCTACTTAAAAAAAAATGGGATTTTATAGGATTTTATGCAGGTTTGCGTTAAAGTCATTGTTTGTAATCAGTAATTATCTACATTTGTAGGTTGCTGCTGCTGAAGATGCGTGAGCATTTTCAGACAGTGAAGTGATACACTTTTCCTTTGATAATGATGAGCCAATCGGCTGAGGAAAACAAGTAACTACTGGAGAGCAGCCTGCATTATTGTTTAGCTCGAGTTCAAAAAATGCATGAGAGTAAGTGAAACTCAAAAACACGGGTTAAACAGTTGTCAGTGAGCTGCCTTTCTTCAGTGCAGGAATGCTGTAAACACACTATAAACCTGTACAATGTCCCAACCCACCCATTTTACATCGGGAGTTTCATTGCACTAAATCTTATTGTGTGGCTTAAAGGTAATCAGTTTGGGACATTGTGTTAGAGAGGGCCGTAAATGATAAGAGGCAGTATTATGGGAGATGTGATGCCCTACATCAGTAATGAGAGATAGCAACGCAGCCAGTAAATGAGCAGGCGCGGGGGTAATATTGGCTGAGTAAATCAGAATGTACATTATCACAGATTACTTAGGGGACATAAAGGGAAAAAGCAATTAGCATCCGGTCACAGGGTAATAACTGACATCTTAGTTAATACGCAAGGCTGGGATAAAAGGGGTTGAGTGTCATAGCCAAGAGAGACAGATAGAGAGAGGAGAGATTACAGTTTAACCAGGCCTGCTGACTCATCAGGTTTCTGGAGGAGCAAGAATAATTTACTCTGTACACACACACACACACACATAAAAAGGACTGACACTGCAGCGCGAGTGTGGTGGATTCAATGTATCGTCATCAAATATGGAAGTAAATCTGCATTAGGTTAAAAGAAGGGGTAAAGTGAGAATATACACTGCATGTGAGTGGTGTTTAGGGGCTATTGGTTTAAAATACAAAAAGAAAGCAAGGCGTGTTGAGTTTTCAGGCTTTGAGGACAGATGAAATTCCAGTATTCATTCAAGTGAAAATCATTTTTTGCTTTTCTGAAAAGGTTAAAAGGTTTACAAAGCTCTTTCAGCCTCACCCTCCTCTTGTAAGTGCAAGGACAACACGCCTAGGAATTCAAGTCTTTATTATTGTCATGAGTGCATTTCATCTTTTCTTTCTATCCTTTCAATGTTTGGCCAATCATGCCCTCTTGATTTATCTAGATACAATGTCCCAATCACTCTAGCTAATCAGCGGATTATAAAGACATGACACTCTGAATATTAACACTACATTACACATTCATACAAATACTTGAAAACATTATGATTTATTCAGCTGAAAACCAAACAGGACGTCACTGAGAAACCATGTCTGCTTAGCAACCAAAAGCTATACCAAGCCATAAAGCCCTGCGCTAAGAGGCTACCTCTGTGTGAACTGGCCATAATACTGTCGCCTCTATTTAGATTAGAGGTTTTAATAGCGGCAGATGATGCTCAGCCACCAAACTGACTCGAGTAAACCTCTACTTCCTGATACCTGGGCAGCAGTAAAACACAGTAGAATATTGTTCACTCTTGAAACTCATCAGACTGATTAGCTTTTCTTTTGAAAGAGTTATTCATGTTAACTGCTAGGATATTGTGCAACGTAATAGAAACATATTAAAGAATCATTTTAAACAACACTCCAATAACACGTTACAATTTCCTGCATTCTTGATGTATTATGCAAAAGGTCCTTAAAGTTATATTTCACACTAATTTATCTATTTAATTTTTAGCATGTATGTATTTTCAGTAGTAGTATCACAGTAGAAAAACACAATGTGTCTGTATAACCATCGTTCTGCTTAGCAACCTGCTGCTCTGTAACACTGCTCTTCTTATTGATGACATCCCTGTACAGGTGAACAAGTTTATGACATGATCTTTACAGCACCGCATGCGTGATAAAGTGAGTCTATCTTTTATTTTTTTCACTAAATACTGTCCGCAGATCGAGGCGAGAACACCATCTCATTAAATACACCGGACAAAACAAAACACATAATCTACACACTTTGGGCAACCCCATCTTTATCCTACAATTCAAAAGCATACTCTTTGCAGAACACAAACCCAATTGAAGTGCACGGCGAGTAGAAGCATTACCTCCAAAATATAAACCACGTGATTTAGCAGAACCAAACTTCCTTCATTAAGAGCTCAAGGTAAGCTTCCTCTTCAAAACCAAACGCATAACTCATCATTCTTACAGTTGACGTGGACGTTTTGCATTTTTAGAACTATATATTTTCACGGGAGGACTTTGACTTACCTGTGCTTCTGTTTCCGTGTGGAATGTGCATTTATCCAGGTGTACCGTGATCAGCCCTTCAGTGCGACATTAGTCTCCCGCTGAGAAAAGGTCAATGATAAAGGCGTTCAACAACATTAAAAGGGAAGGTTGGAGAGCTGAGCGGGATATAATTCATGGAGCAGCACATTGGATGGCGCCACCATAGCCCTGTCATTAGATCGATTTACTAAACAAACTCAAACCAAGGTGGGGATGTTAAACAGTAACCCAGAGCCATAAAAACCAAAAGGAAAGGATCACCAGGTGTGTGTGTTTGTGTGCGTGTGTGTGTGTGTCAGTTAGGGCCTGTAACACCCCCTCTGAGGGTAGAAGGTAACAGATTCAAGAGGCTTGAGGTAATGTTTCACAAAATAATGGTGAAGAAGTAACCATTTCAGACGTTTAATTTCACTCTGTACACACACAGGGTTAAGTGTTAGCAAATATGTTGAAACACATGTAAACTGTGTATTTCATTCTGACTCTTATGTGTTTTACAATAAGTAACATATTGGATAAAACAATTAGGAAACCAAACAGCAATTGTATCAGCTAGTATTACAAATATAATGTTTTAAGCCTGTGTTATATTCACACACACCAGCAGATGGCAACAGTTCATTCATTTTGAGCCAGGAACAGTTTACAGTCCAATAAAAAGGCAAAAAACTGGAATATTATTGCATTTCTCACACAAAAGAAATACTGCAGAGGACACAACAGTGTTAGGATTTAAAAGTGGGAAAGCATGATAAATACAAAAAAAATATTGGCTCCAAAAAGACCAGAAAATACCCACTGAGTAAAGACTATTTTTGTATGTTTTATACAAATCTCTTCTTTAATGTTTTTGGAGTTTTAATCCAATCAGTGGTAAAGATGTTTTGTAATTTGAGTAGTTATAACATTCAGCTTTTTATAAAAATGCACAATAGCCATTTTGACCCTACCCTGATTCCTTCGTTGTACCTGTACAATGACAAATTAAAGATATATCTACTTCTTCCAAAATAAAGCAAATCAAGTATCCGGACCCCCTAACACTTCCAAGAAATGTCAAAAAGTCATTTGGGGCAGCACATGAACCAGGTTCTCCTGCCCAGGAAGGTGAGCATGTCCAAACAATTAAAAGTGGTCAGAGTCAGAAACACCTCGTTGACGTTCTCCAGGTGGATCTTTTCTAAGTAGTTGAGCCGGAACATGTGGTAGGGGATGAAGCAGACGACCATGACGAGAGCGAAGCACAGACTCTTCTGCTGAGCCCCGTAGTCCTGCTGCGAGCTGCACCCCTCACGGTGCTTCTTGTATAAAACCCTCAGGGTGTTGGCTTGGAGGCCTGTCAGCACTGAAGCTACCAATATGATCACTATACTGACGATGTAGTTTAACACCTTTGCAGCAGCTATGTTGTTGCCAAACTTGAAGCAAGTGGTATTTGTGTTGTTTTCACTGCCCTTATTGTTTCCTATTTTGCCGTAGAAAGAATGCATGATGCAAGGGACCACGACGAGCACCACGATCCACACCGCTCCACTGATGAGGAGAGCGTGGAACTTCTGGAAGGATACCACAAGCTCAGTGTTGTAGTAGAACGAGATCAAGCGTGTGACGAGGATGATCACGTAGAAGAGGAAGGACATGTACATGTGGATGTGGATCATGCCGCTGATCACCCGGCACAACCCGGTGCCCAGGTCCCATTGATGATTGGCGTAATAGTAAATCCTGAAGGGCACGGTCAGGAGGAAGATGAAGTGGGTGAAGATGAGGTTGAGTACGGCTATGGAGGTGATGGATGTGGAGCTGAACCTCATGATGTGCATCATCAGGCTCAGGCTGATGATGCCACTGAGCAGAACCACTGAGTTGATGACCAGGAGGACGGTGTGGTACTCTTTAGGGTCTGACGTATTTTCCAGGGGGGCTGCGGTGTTCGGTGAGGAGCTTGAGGTCATCATGGAGGTCATCATGGAGGTTAAGGCCGAAGATAACACGCTTTGGGGGACCGTGGTAGCCATCTTAGATAGGGAAAGAAAATAATAATAATAATAATAATAATAATAATAATAATAGCTTGGATTTATATAGCGCCTTTCATGAGACCGAAGGTCGCTTTACTAGGATGAACAGGGCAAAACAAACATAACAAAACAAAAGGCAGTCAGACAGACAAAAACAACAAATAGATGAGGGGCCAAAGGCCTTAGTAAACAGATGGGACTTGAGGGCCCTTTTGAAGGCGTCAAGCGTGGGGATGTTCCGGAGAAAGAAAGAGGGGAGGAGAGAGAACAGGAGGGATTGACAGAGAAACTGAAGATTGGTGATGTGATGGAGGGAATCAATCAGTTAAGGGCTTCTTTTTAACTATTTCGTCCATGTTGTGTGAATTTTTCTTTCCATGTTTTGTCCTTTAAACGTTTTTTTTGGGGAGTAAAATTGTAAAATTGATTTGACCATTAAAAAAAACCCAAAGTAGGCTTAACCAATTTTTTTTTAATATTAAATACAAAATAATGTAAAAAAATTGGCTCATGTAGCTTATGTTTTAAACACCACATTATATTGACATACTTCACTGATGCTATTTGTTCATATTTGAACACAAAATCCAGATTAAGACATTGACACCGAAGAATAATTTTGTCGGATGTTCATTTTAACAGGAAACCAAACTTAAAACATACTAAAGATACTACATCTCCAAAATGCAAACCCTAAAATACAAAGGTAAGAAACAAACACATTGTTCAGGCCATCAAAAGAACATTGTGAAACTGAAAAGGAAATAGCATTAAAATCGAAAAATAAAAAAAAGACTTACTTACTTTTTAGTTTTCAGAAGAACCGCCGCTGAGTGCTCTTGAATGCGTGAAAATGAGGCATACAGAGCGAGTATTTCCTCTACATTCAATCTAATTATCGTTGTCATTAGGTTTTGTCGGCGCACATGGGATAAGCTCTTCGTGTGGTAAACGCCTATGTGTGTGTCTGTGCACTTATTTGTACTAACTCATGTGGAAGTTGACATTGTGAAAATCAACCTTGTCTGTGTTTCACCAACCACAGTTCAGTTTTGCATAATAGTGTGCGTGAACTCCTTTAGCAACTGGAGGTGTCGCACACTACCAGGAACTTGGCTGCTTCCTCCTTCTGGTCACGACACTTCTCTACTTATTATTTTCTTTCATTTTAAACTATATACAAAACATTATAATATAAAACTGTAGAGACAATGCCATGTAGAATTGTTGATTAGAAATAGAAATGTATAATGTTGGAGCAACATAAACAATACTTAATGCAATAAAATACTCTATCCTCCAATTGTCTTCCTCCCAAGTGAGGAATGACATTTGGAAAGAAATCTAATAAATTGTTATCAAATGTATGAGTCCTTATAGCTATCATCATTATGCCATGTTACAAGCAGGTTAAACCTAATCAAAACTATATTTATAATGCATTATAGTCATGTGCATAATAGAAAGGATACTGCTATTTAAAATCTCTTATGCGAGTTTTTTTGGATTGCTGTTTTTTAGTACAAAAAGCAATCATATCTAAAACAGAAAGCATTCATATTCTGCAGAAGTCATGTTTGCTTGAGTTTCTAGGAACCACACAGAGTTCCGACAGATCACCTCTTACCCAACTAGTCTGCTGCTCTTAATTATTGCATGGAGATCCGTGACACTGATGCATACAACAACAGTTGTTTACTGTACATTACACTATGGAGTCAAAGTATTGGCCCATTGAAAATAGAAGAAGTGAGAGAGGATGTGATACTGCTAGCTGATGTGGAGACGCACTTAATTAAAAGGCAAATAGTGCCACTCCAGCTGGTGCAATGAAGCTGAGAACATTTAGATATAAATATTTATCATATTCAAAAAAAGACCCACAGATGTAAGTACAGAAAATCCCTTGTCCACAAAGCGAGGTGATTTGATTAAAGTAGCAGTAATATTATGTGCAGTCAGTTCATGCAGTTAATATTAGCCTACTTTGCTACCCATCATCATGTCCCGAAGTTTGATCTGGAAAACTAAATTGCACAAGAGAAAACCAGGTTTTTTAATTTATTTAAACAAACTATCCATAGGTTTTTCAAAACACATCTTAACAATCTTATGTACAGACATTTACAAGTTTGCTACCCACAATCCCTTTGCTGCCCACTGAGTTCAGGCTCTACAAACAGAGCATAACATTGATACTGGCACCTGTATTCTGTTAATGTTTAATACAAAACACATCATTCCTGTCCACAAACATATTATCACAATGTTCTTTAAATAAATCCCTTCTCCTTACCTTGTGAGCATGACACGTCTTCCCAGGAAATACAAACTCAAAACAGTTGACCTTTCTTTGGTGGATCATGAATCTGTATCCTTGGCAAAGGCATAAGTTACAGTCCGATATTCAAATGGCCTTAGTCCATCCGTCAATGATTAATGTAAAAACAATAATGTATCAACTCCGTGTACAAAAGAATACAGTGAAACAGAACCTTGGACAAGTCTCGAGCCACTTGAAAATGTCCTATAACCATCATACAAGGAAGAACAAAGGAATAATGTTCTCAACCTGCACTAATTCACTATTGTAGACATTTTTAAAGCAGTTCTGAGAGGCTAGTTGAAAGCATCTGACCAAAAAGGATGTACAAGAGGGGTTTCCCACAATCCAAAACAATGTAGCTTAGTGGTGTGAGACTCTGCACAGTACAGTATAATGACTCATAAAACAATATCCCCTATAAACTAACCCTGGCTTAATAAGGTGAATGCTAAATGAAAAGCAGCTATACAAAACACTGTGTTGCACTATACATGTTTAGGGGAAGTGGGTTTTGCGCTTCCTCCACAGAATGAGTCTTTGTGAGGTGAGAATGTGCGTGACCACGCTGAGCAACATCAGGAAGATGGTCATCGACATCACTATCACATAATGGCTGATGCTGAAAGAGACGGAGAAATAAGTTTAACACACTTATAATCAAGTGTATGCAGCACATTTAAAGTAGAGGCCGAAAGGATCATCAAGGAAAGTGGAGGGTCGTGTTATTGTGAGTCAAGGGATTTATTGGTAAGAATTAAGACACTTCAAAGCATGTAGGTAACTAACCTTGTTCCTATGTCCAACCAGCTGCCGTAGTCCTGCACCAGGAAGAAAAAGTGCTGAGGAGAAGAAGAATGAGTTGAAGATATGGAAAGGTAAAAGAGAAAAATGATTTGATAAAGAACAACAGTGCATACAACATTTAACTAGGGCTGCACGATATTGGAAAAAACTGACATTGCGATTCCCCCCCCCCTGCGATATGAAAACATACAGGAATTGAAAAAAAGACCGGTTTTTTTCCCACAAACCATCCTTTCTTGAACTTCAATGCTATTCAATTGGTATTTTTCTAACTATATTTAACCGGATGAAGGATTTTAGTCACGGACGTCTGGATCTTAAGTTATCAGAGCAACAAGCTGAGCTAGCTCGGTTAGCAGCGCCGAACTGCCCTGGAGAAACACATGAAACTACTTTATTCAGTGTTTTTACCTTTAATCACCCGGTCCGTTTCCTTTGGAGATTTGATGGTGGTTTGCTGTGCATGCAGAGCCTGCATGTCACCAGTGTTGGGCAAGTTACTTCCAAAATGTAATATATTACATATTACTTATTACTCTCTTTTGAAAGTAATAAGTTACATTACAAAATTACTCTCTCTGAAATGTAATGAGTTACACTACTTTAGTTACTTTTCTAGTTACTTTCACCAAAATAACCGCAAAAGAATGGCTATGTATTTTAAATGCTAAAATGTAGTTTAGTGCAGCTCATTATACATCCAATGAAGGGCAATGTGGTATAGCATAACAACTGTGTAGGCCCTTAAGGCTACTAACAACTTGTATTACACGGCTTAGTTGAATACTCCATTCTGATTGTAACTTCTTAACATGTGACACGTTGTTAATAGAGTAGTACAGACCACTCTCAAGGACTATAACGAAGGTTGCTAAGGAGGATCAAGAAAGAGAAAGGAAAAGAGGTTAAAAGACGGAGCGCTGGACGTCAGATAAATCACCAGAAGAAGGCAGACAGGAAGTAAACACTGACAGGACACGGAATGGGCTCTGTAGTGTGTTTAGTATATGGCCGTGTGCAGGCCCGGCTCCAGAACAACATGACTCCGGGTGCATCTGAGGTTACAGGGGGCGCAGCAGTAGCAGGTTTACATGAGCAATAGTGGCCGGCAACAGCAATGAAAAATAGCATTGATGGTCCCCAATGAACAGATTATAGCATTTGTTATGTTTTGAAACCAAGCAAGTGAGAACATTTCAAGTGAGTTAAAAGTGCAATCCTGAAATATCTCATACAGTCCAAAGTGGACTGTGGCAAAGAAAAGCACAAAAGCTTCAAAACTGTACTGATAAAACAAATGAGAACATATTGTAAATCAAGGCAAATATTATTTGAACCAGCTCATGGTTTGAAATGGCAAACATTGAAAAGCAAAAGTATTATTAAAACCATGTAGCCTACTAAACATCACCTTGGTCCCATCATATACTCTGGGAAGAGAATATTTACTGTGCTTGAAAACTGGTATCACATCATCATGTGAGGTTGAATTTGTGACCTGGAGATCATTTCAGCTGCAACATTAGCTCGTTGATAAGCTTGGGATATGAGATCTTTGTGTAGCCATTCGTGGTGAAGGCATCTGTGCTATTGTATGCATTATTTTTGACCCAACATTTCTACAGGCATGGCATTATTTTTCACATATTCTAGCCCTTGTCTATTTGTATACCACGAGCTGCAAAATGACCACCTAACCCCACTGTACAGGCGGGTACTTGTTTAGATATACCTGGGCAGGCTCTGTTTCGCCGTGGTATCCTGGCTGGCACCTGCGGGCCGCAGAGGGGCGGCGGTGTTTCGGGCGATGAAGACTGCTGCTCCGGGGTTGAGGGCGGCGAGTCAGGCGGGAGTAAGCTAGTGTCCACAACGGAGGGTAACGTGATGTCCCCATCTGACCTGTTGCTACGGTCTGCAGTAGATGCAGTGTTGCTGGCGTTTAGTGATGGTTGCTTTAACAATTTTCGTATAAATGATTATCCACAGATGTGTGTCACTGCTGTGGAAGCACTTTGGAAATGATGCACGCGCAGCGGAGCAGGTCACGCGCACCTGACACAATTTGTTGTTAGTATTTTTCGCTCCGTTCTCTTTTTTGAATAGATCCCGGCGCGAGGCCTGAAGGGTAAACACCTGGTTTACTAATCTACTCGCACGTATGTCTGGTGTCGGAATGTCTCGCTATGTTAGTACATTGTTAAAAAACAAAACACCATTTAATTTCGGGTTAAAATGTGTTGTAACTGCGTTACTGAGCATTGTAACGGGTAATATATTACCCACATTTCATTAGTAATGCGTTACATTACTTCGTTACAGCAAAAAGTAATATATTACTGTAACTACGTTACTTTTGTAACGCGTTACACCCAACACTGCATGTCACTCACTCAAGTACCCCTGACATGAGCCGCGCAAGTTTTCTTTTTGTAGCAAGCAGCTAAATAATTGTAACATGACGTGTTTGAGTTCATTTGCCTACTTAATATCGCAAATTCTAAAAAATATATATATATCGTGCAGCCCTACATTTAACCCAAACATTTCAAACATCCTCACCAGAGCCATCAAGTCCGAGATGACCAGGACAATGAGGAACAAACTGGAAAACAAGAGTGGAAAGAAAGCGTCAAAAGTAAGATCTTTGAAATTATAAACATCCACAACCACACAAGTGTACGTCATATACAGCATGCATGGTAGAATGACCCCCACTTCACACAAACAATAAATACAAGTATGTGTATAAATTGAGTTGAGCATCTTATTCTGAAGGACTTACCTTCTTGATGAAAGCTGTGTTGCAACCTGGATGGTCTCAAATGTACACATCACTATAATGAAAGGAATGATAACCTGGAAGTTCAGAGAAAACACATTCGAAGTTTGTTTCTCAGACAGATGTATCAATATACTTCTCTCCCTTCTTGGAAATGTATTTCTTGAGTTATGATGATGGAAGTATACAGTTAGGCAGCACAATCAATAAACGTTTTTTGGTTTTTTTTAAATGGTACCTTCCACATCATCAGCCCTCCCATGATGAAGGGGTTGAAGACAGTGAGGAAACAATAAACAGACGCTGGGTCAAAACTAGACAAAAGGAGAAAGAAGGAGAGGAGGTGACTAAATCATTCAAACATTAAGAGAATAACACAAAGGCATGTCACACAGTTTACCGAGTCTACTGTCACTGTTTTCCTTTCTGTAGTCAAATGAAACATTGCTTGTAAAAAAAAAAGCATGTGTCATTGTTCAGCCACAAAGCAGACCTTCACATTACCCAAGATGCACCGCAACACCACCCCCAAACACAACTTCCTGCCATCAACACCACACACGCACACGTGTATATATTATATACAGTATATGACAATGACCTACATACCTGTTAATGGAAGCTATGTTGCCTGTCCCGAAGAACGCTGTTATTATAAAAAATACCTGAAGTAAAAGTATAGTCAAGGAAACATTTGGAGCATTATCTTAACTTTGCAAAATGATAATCTAATTCCATTTTCTAGTTCTGAACTAAAGTCTCCATTGGCACCAGTTTGAACAATGTCACTGTTGCAACATACTCTAGGAAGGATACAAAGAAATAAGATCTTCTGATGTCATCCAACTTCAGTTGTCGGATCTTGGCGATGTCGATGTTTGCAGAGAAATCGATAGTGGAGAGCTGAAAGAAAACACACACAAAACATTATCACACATTCAATTACACACCCAGATAGATGATAACGGTAAGTTAGCACTCAGACGTTGTGTACTTTATGTAGAGCTTTATGTAAGCCCTCTTCACAGATTACAGTGTGTTATCACAAGCAGGGATTTCCTTGTTTATTTAACTAAGAAAATTACATTATAGGAGTGAATAGTAGATAAATGTTAACAGCAGAACCTTTCAGAATATATATTTACATACAAAAATATACAAATAGAAGGAAAATACGCTTACACAAGGTCAGGCAGAGTATTATAGTACATGCCAAAAGGAAATGTTGCCGTTTTTGTTTTATACAGTTGATAACATTGAAATACTTGGATAATCTGCCTTTTTCCATGAAATAAAACATAGTGTTTCAGAAACCAAGGGGTGTGTAAACTATCAGTATATGTGATTTTAATTCTGTAGAAACCTATAGTAAAATATTTAGACACACACTTTGTTTACAGTGCTCTAAAAACTCTACATTTGGAGACAAACACTTGTTGTTTTCACCTCTTGCCTGCCAGAGACGCCCTGAGCGAGCATGGCTTCCTGTTCAATGTTGATCCACACAAACATCAGCCATGACAACACAGGGGGGAACAATGCCTCTGACCTGGGGGGGGGGGGGATACATCATAAATGATATAACTCTAAAATGTAATTTGACATGTAAGTGCAGCTGCATGATGTGTGTGTGTGATATACTCACCCGGTGCTGAGCAGCAGGTATGTGGCTGTGAGGGAGAGGAATATGCTGAGGAGTCGGTGGAAGATACGAGTAGAGCTCAACAACGGCACCAGCATGGAAGACGCTGAGAAGACACAAGTGAGGTGAATGCAATTGCAAAAAAAGGTTTAAAGAATTCCCCATAATTCCTTACTTTCTTTGAGTGACTGATGGAATACCAGATTATGTTGAAAATCAAGCCTTACAGTATGTATGTATGTAAGCATTGGATTTCAATCATGTGCTTAACTTAAAACATACAATCAAAAATGTTCTTTCAATACGTTGTAGTCCTTTAAACCGTTATTTTTTAAACATCAGATGTTATATCCTAACAGCTACAGGACTATGATTGCCTGTTGTATTTTTCAAGCGTGCATTGTCTCAGGAAAGCAAGGCGGCTTTAATTTCACTTTTCTAAATAAAACGGTTGTCCTACAGACCATAGGCTGATGTAGAGTAGTAAACTTATCCTAACCTCTTATTTCTGCATTTTGTCAGGCATTGATAACATATAGAACCCTGTGAGATCTAACCAGGAGTTAAATAACTTGATTTCTGTCTTAGATATCTGATTATGTTTTTAGAAAATGACATAAATGACACATCCCCAGGAGATTCTGAGGTGTGGGACAGATGTTGTGCTCAATCACACCCGCCTACCTAACGTGGTCCAGCTGATGATCTGGTTCAGAAGCGGCAGGCCCTGTTTCTGCTGCAGACTGGAGTGTGTGAGGGACGGCACGTACGCACACACTGCCACATGGAGCATCTGTGTGACAGGTAATCATTTATTTCAGAAAATGCAATGACTCAATCACACCCAACGTGACATGTGTTGTAGTTACCTGGGTGATGAACTGCTGCCGGTCAGTGAGGTGCAGCGGAGCTTTCTGCAGCGCGGACCACAGGTAACAGGTGGAGGTGAAGAGGGATAGCACACCTGCACAGGTACTGAGCAAACACACAGAGTACGTTATTATAACAGACATGAGCCCAACACACAGATTCATTTTGCACAATAGTTTGAATTTAAATTCTGCTGTTAATTAGCAATTAACTTGATAGTTTCTGCCTCTTCCACTTGACATCAATGTTCAGAATAATCATCAGAATCAGAATTTATCCCAACGAAAAAGTAGGTTTTGTTCAAAATGTAAAAAGTAATAATAAAGAAAAATAGAAATATTTAGATGAACATAAGAAGTTAAGGTAAGAATGTGCATTCAAAATAAATTAAATAAAGGATATTTTAAGAAAAAACATAGGAAGGTAAAGTTACATTTAAAAATAATAAAGATAAATAAAGTTAATATTTAAATAAAAATGGGTGTAAAAATGTGCACATTGTACAAAAATACATGCAGAGGTATATTTTCTTATGTAAAGTACATTGTGATTATATACATATAATAATATAGGAAAAATATTAGCATTCATATTCTGACCATATCTAAAATGTTTTAGCTAACATCATGTTAGATATTTCTGAAAGTATAGCGATATAAATATATTTCCTTGTAACCGACGGAGATTCTTCTGGTTAGAGAGTGTTGGCTAACGGTGGGACACGGTGGTTCACTTTCTGATAAATGTAAGCAAATAGAGGAAACACTCACACCAGATGTATATTCGGCTCTCTGCCCACAACAGGCATCAGGGGGAAAGCTGCCAAACACAGACAGCCCAGACACCAGCTCACTGAGCGGAACTGCAGGGGGACAGAGGAAATGAGTTCAGATAGTTAGAAAAAGGAAGAAATAAAAACTAGGTATCAAAAAGAAGGCAGATTATGAAGTGTGATGTCTTGATAAAACACTGATGTTAGCTACAAATCTATCAGTCACACCTTCTGTCAGCAAGACGTTTTGCTAATGTGTTCACACTCACAGATGTCATTTACACTGGGGACGCAGGGGACATGTAAATATAGAATAAATCAATTTGCATGCCCCTAAGCTAAAACAACCCTAGCTTACTCAATATAAAATGAGTAGTCTTTCATGCACTGATCAGTAACTGTACAAATGTTTCAGCCTACTTTTCAGTTTTTTTCCTCAAATTGAACCTTCCGATTAAATTGCTTAAAAATATATGCTATAGAGAATTTTAGTATCTTCTCCCCTCCATTTTCAACAAAAAGTGACACCATTGTTCACACTTCAGTTGTAGGAAACTGTACCCTACCTTGTTTAAACTTTACGCCAACTTTGTTGTGATACATAATTTTCCAAAACCTTTCCAGGTGAGGTAATATTCAAATCCCATTACTTGTTCCTTGTGTACAGTACTGTGACAGCTGGAGCAGTAATCCATGACACAGTTACCTTGGCTTTTCCAAAAAGTCCTGAGAGGAAGGGCCAGAGTGAGAGGACAGCCAGGCCCACAGTCAGCATGGCGCGATGGAAGAAACTCACCACCTGGGGGCAGCAAAGGTACACACAATGACTACCCTTCCATTGTTTGTCATATGTACTGTATGTGGAGGTCAACTAAAGGCTTGTAAGTAAAGCTGTATCAGTATTATGAAGCAGACATTTTTACATTAAATTACATGAAAGACTCCTACCAGTAGCTCGATTCCAAACGCCACCAGCACAAGATAGCCAAGACATTTCCACCGTGGCAGAGAGGGAGCCGAGCGAACCAAATCTGTCAGAGTTCTATACCTGAAAGGGATCATTTATTAATGAGACATTATTTTTCTGTTGTGAATTGCATACAAGAAAGAAACATGCAAAGACTGTCTGTCCTTTAATCCATTTTCAGAGGAGGAACATGAGTGGATACACTTCAAAGGATCTAATTAACACTTCACTGCCGCTGTGCCAGGCGTGCATGAACATGTTTGTGTGAGGTAAAGTACAAATACAAATCTGCTATATTCATTGATTGTTGAGATGTCCATTGATGTGTGTTTGATATGTCTGACATCCTGTCTGTGTGAGGTTTTCCCCACCTCTGTAAAAATCAGCATGCAGATTATTATTATGTGTTTATACTCACTCTTTTAGCACAGAGTACCACACAGGAACGGGCAGCAGGCAGTAAATATAGTAGGTAACGGGGCTCCTTTGGATAAGCAGGAACACAGTGATCACCACCGTCACACAGATACACAGCCTCGCCAAAGTGTGGCTGTGATTCTGCACACATACACCGGGGAAAAAACACCAACAATGTAATTTAGTGAGGCAATCAAGTAACTTTAATGTGCCTTGGTGGAGGAGATATTTAGAGGCAAAGAGAGAGGGATTGTTGTGTATGTCTCACCTGATTGAGGAGACTGGGGTGACGGTCGAGGCTGGCGTGAGTCTTCAGTATCACAAGCACAACATATGAGGTCCAGCCTACGAACCCGAGCACTACGCTGCAACCCAGGAAGAACCTGTCGTAGGTGTGGTAGTACACCAGGCCCTCCAGAGCATTCGATATCAGAGAGCGGCACAGAGAGATCTGACAAGAGGCAGACGAGGGGGAAAGAAAAACATCATTGGTGAATACATTCAACATCATCCTAATGGATTTGTATACTTGCAAATGTGCCCATACACTGCAATATCCTTCTCCAAAATACTCACAAAATCGTCATACTTCTCCAGCTGAATCAGTATTCTGGCCTTGTGGAAGAATTCAGCTTGTTTTGACTCAGTCAGCAGTCTGGGGAAATCAGAGAGACAAAGCAATAAAGCCAGAGTGTGTGAAATTGCATTTAAATGTGGTCTGAAATATGGTGAAGAAATAAAACCGGTTTCTTTGCTTTAATACTTAGCAAACAGCGATAATATTAAACATGATCCCTTGGTAAAATAAATGCTTGAATTAAAAAATGAACACAGCAAATAAAATGTATGTAATTCATTGACAGCTATCACAATTCACGAATTGTACTTACTGGTATGGGGTGAAGAGAAATGACAAAGTTGTCTCCTTTTTCTGAGCCATTTTCATCTACAAAAACAAATGGAACAGCTCACTCACTATAGATTTAAATTCATTTATAATTATAAGACATTGAATGTAGGCTTATCCATACAAAGAACTTAGAAATGCCAGTGTTTAAAACTATCATTTTAAAGTTAGTCTTATTAATCAAATAAATAGTACAGAAAATAATACCAACATTCAAGTATCATATCAACTTTAATCGATACTAATTTATTACCATAAATAAAGCTCAGTAATAGCATAGCTTAATGCATGTATACCTTGTACTGCTCCAGTACTTGAATAGCATTCGTGTAAATGCTCTCCGCCTTGAACTGGTCACTGTTGTTAAGGTAGAGAAGAGGTAACACACCCTGAAGAGACACAAACACACATAATTACTATTAAACAACTGATCCGTTTTTGACAACTTTCCAGATAGAAAGGACTAAAATATGTCCAGTTTCCTTCATTTATCTCTAGACTTACAACAGAGTTAACAGGAAATGGCACACCAATGAGAGAAGCCATTAGGGGAGCGATGTCTGCCTGTAAAAAACACAATATATTTAAATATATTACAATAAGTGATGAAGTAAGTAAAAAGTGACATTGCCATGAGCCTCACTTGATTGACGTCAACTCTTTGAAGGTGCTCCAGTTTCCAATCTGGAAGATGGATTAAAATCGGGACACAATAAAACATTTAAAATTAAACAATGAGAAAATGTATGTTTGTCTTTCAAATTAAGTTGCTTTCACTAAATGTTTTCATTTTTTTTCTATAGGTGTAGGAGAACCTGGGTCCTAAACTAAAAAAAAACCAGCTTGAGAGGCATTAAAGCAGGCAGCTGAGAGAAAAGTAAATGAGTTTAGCACCTTGTAAGAATCCATCGTTGTATGGTTGGGCTGCGGTGACTTTTTGGGCATTTGTAACTCCGGCTCCCCACGCCACTAAAGGTGTGAGAGTCTCCGAGGGATGGCCTGCTCCGTGGGAACCTGGAGACACAACAGACGATACAAAAGGCTACTGTGAATTCATTTGCATAAGACATTTTTTTTTTCCAGTTGCTGACAGTTGAAGAACAACAACAAGAGTCCTACCCCAGTTTGTCATGCCATGATCAGAGGTGAACACATAGGCTGTTCTTCCATCATGATCAAAGAAGTCTTCCACCATAGACACCAGATCAGCTACACCAGTGTCTACCAGTCCAATATTGTCGAGGTACTCCCTAGATAAAGAACAGATACAATACATTGCTTATTTGTTATTTCATTATATTGTATAAGCAGTGCAACCTAAACAACAACTGATGACATTTCTCTCACTTCGACATTGGTCTGTGAGCATGTCCGTTTGTGTCGATGCCCAGCAGATGCAGGAATAAGATGTTCTGATCCTCCAGCAGACTGGCCCTCAGACTGGAGTTAGACTTGGCTGACTGGAAGAATGACTGGTGCAGAGAGAAAAATAAACATAGTAGGATCTGTTAAAGATGGCATGGGGGGGGGGGGGGTGACGTTGACATACACCGAGCAAAACCACACACACACAGTGCATAACAATGGACTCCAGTGCACGCTATTACGGGCACTATAGAGCACGCTATCTAGGCATTGCTAACTCCTGGCTACATATTACACAGATTCTGCATAATAATGCCCTGCCCCTGCATCTTCTATTTCAATCTTTTTAGCAGATTTAGTGTTTTTAGTGAGAAAGAATTCCGAAATACGTTTTTGCGCCATGTCAGTTACTTGTCACTTGTGTTGTGCAGCCGACTAAAAACGCTTTTTTTATTTATTTATTTTCTTCCCTGAAGCTAAATAATTCATTATATAGTTTGAAATTATCATTTGAATAATAATATATAATGTAAAATATATCTCAGGCACAATGAAATGAAATAAAAAAATATATATAAAAAAAAATAACATTTGCAGACAGAGGAGCTCCGCCTGCCTGCCGCTAGGGGGTGCTGCAGCGCCCTCAGCACCCCCCTTCCCGCGCCCCCGTCCAGAACTCTGCTGCCCGCCTGCTCACCCGCTCCCGAGACCACATCACTCCCATCCTCCAGAACCTCCCCGTCCGTCAAATAATCACTTCAAATTCCTCCTCATAACTCACAAAGCCCTCAACAACCAGCCCCCCCCCCTACCTCACAGACCTGCTGCACCACCATACCCCTTCCCGCTCATCAGAAGCCAACCTCATATCCATCCCCATCCGCATCAATCACCGGACCTGGGGGGACAGAACCTTCTCCGTCGCTGCCCCCTCCCTCTGGAACTCACTCCCACAACCCATCAGAGACTGCACCGACCTCACCACCTTCAAAACACTCACAAAAACCCACCTCTTCAATCTGCCTTTTAATGTGTGATTGCTTTTGTATTGCTTGATAAAATAAATCTATCATTATTATTATCACAACATGCATCATTATTGTTAGTAACTCTACTACCATACTTTGACTTGAGTGAACACCCAGCTGTCCAGCCTGGAGGCGTCTGTGGAGGCGAAGTCTTCCTCCGCTGCTGGGTATGTGTGGGTATACACATGGTCTCCACTGGCACCTGCAAGAACCACAGCACAAAATACAATGATAGTTAGAATATGTAGATCTAAAATATCAGCACATTTAAGCTGTAATGAGTAATGATACAGTTTTTATCTGTAATATTTAGCTTATTGATTAAGTTGGTGGTTCTGATTGTATTGTTTGTATGTGTGTGCTTGTCTGTGCTTGTGTACCTTTAGCAAACATTGGCAGAATATCAGGGCTGCCCCAGCACCAGGTGTGTCTGCTCTCATTAAACACAGAGTCAAACTCTACAGGATTCTCCTTCCAGCCTGAAAACACAAGTCGAATAAGGTAATTACACTTGCAGTCAAAAACGGACACAGCAACAGTCACAAATACAGTACGAGTAGATTCACCCTTCATTGGAATACGGTTGTCGGTGTGGTTTGGTGGAAAGAAAATAGGTCCTACATGAAACTACTAACACAGGGGTGTTTTGGGGTGAACTGTGCCTTTAATCTTTTACATAGCCAAATCTGTTTCAACATGTACACCTACCTTTAGCAACAGCACTCACGTCCTCATAGAAGCCAGCAATGAGAGCAACGTGACCGGGGCGAGACTCAGTGGGCACGTGTGTGTGTGAAACCCCCCAGGTACCTCTCTCCTCCATCACATTCCTGATATTGGGAACACACACACATACTTGTACTCATATTCCTTAGTTATAACAGATTTATTAGCAAAGCATGGGAATAAAAGACCCAGAATAACAGTCACACACACAGAGACACTTCAATGCAGATACACACTGCCTTCACTACACACACTCCCAACCTTAAGTATGGTGCTCTCGATGAGCCGTCGGGGAGCGGTGTGAAGAGACTGTCCGCTCTGAGGCCATCGGCCACCACCAACACCAGTCTGGAGGCAGGGGGGGCCAGCGGTGTGGTCTGGGGGGTCATGCCGTGGACCAGGGGAGAGGTGAAGTAGATGTCAAAGATAGAGACGAAGAAGATCACGTGGACTATCAGTCCCACCAGGAGGAAGGTGATCATCTTCATTTTGAGGGTGAACACTGAGCTGGGTCTGCAGGGAAACAGGGGGCATGGAGACGGATTAGGTAAGGTCTAGTGCTGCGTACCTGGACTCACATTCAGGTTCAGGTCCGGACTCAAGTCCAGAGGTTCAGGTTCAGGTCCGGACTTATAAGTCCGGACCTGAACCCATGGCTTGTGTCAAGTTGTGTGAGTAACTAAAGTGAACTTATTGTGAGCTAATTATCAATTGAACATTAACTCATAATCAACTCAAATTCAAACTCGTCAGGTTTATTGTGCTCCCTTCCAACTTGTGTCTACATTTCTCTAAAAAGTACAAATGTAAAAAAAACACTTTTTTCCACTTAGTCTACAAATGACTTATGACAGCAACTGCAGTGAACTACTACAAAGTTCAAACATGTATTTCATTTACCAAACTAAAGTAACCAAACAGTCCCTGAGCTGACTGAGCCTCAATCCCTAAAACGTTGCTGAAAGGTAGAGTGTAGAGTAGACTATACGCATTACACTGTTACACACCTACTATACAGTATACACTACACTGTAGTGACTGTACAGTCAGAGTGTACTGTACTGTCTGTACACCATGTCTTTTCTACAACTCTACATGTTTACATTAAACAGTACATACTACATACATAGTGATGTACATACATACTGTTAGAAATTAAAATCAATGTTGATATGGCGTAATTTTGAATTAAATACACTATTTAATTTAAATCAGTTTTATTCTGAAAATCCGGAAGTTCACACTATTTACTTAATACTTTTATTCTGAAAAGTCTTCACTTCCGGTTAGCATTAGCATGTGGCGAAACGCTACGTTTTCAAACCGTGAATCGAAGGTGAAATGACATGTGATGTTGTACACTGAGCACACTGGGATTAGCACTCATTTATTGACACTGAATAACGTTTATCAGGGAATGTTTAAATAACCACAGACACCAGAATATACGTAAGTGCCAGTTTTTTTGCGAGTCCAAGTACCGGTTCCTGACGTTCCGGTTTTAACCGGACTTGAACCGAAACTTTTTACAAGTCCAGTACCGGTTCGGCGTACCGGTACGCAGCACTAGGTCTGATGTGTGTTCAGGTGAAATGGGAAGCAAGTATAAAGAAAGTATATAAATGACTGAGGAAAACATGGACACATATTTCGTTTTACAGTGCAGGATAAAGAAGTTAGTTCAAATACGAAGGGAATACTTTATAAGGTTCAGCTTTGTATAACTAAGCCATAGTATGTAAGATGTAAAGACTGCTTAAGATCAGGACTAATCCTTCTGTCACCATATGCCATTAGATAATGTGCAAAAAGTGTAATGGTTAGTTTGGTACATCTCAATGAGTTACCCATCGGGCCAGCATCAATACATCTGTAGACCATGCACAAAGTATTACCTGTATGTGACTTCAGTGGGATCTGTCCATAGAAACCGGGGACTATGTCTCGTTGACGAATGAATGGAAGAGCAGAACTATCTAAAATACTATCACCCGTTCAAATGATTTCGCATCATTTTTATCCTCGTAGTTAACTTATTATATATCCAGATCGATAGAGGATTTAATTTACAGAACAAGATCCGCGTAATCTTTAAATGCGTTCTTTTACAAAACCGACTGTCCCTCTTTATAAGAAGCTTAGTACAAGAAAACATGAGCATCCACTTCCTTGTTGTGACTCTGACGTCTTACGTTGACGTGTGTACTTTGCAGCTGAATTGTGGGTATTGTAGTTAATACATTTATTTCATAGCGAGCACTACGTTTCAATTGTTTAAGTGTCAAATAAATGCTTTGAGTTCTTATTCTTTAAATATTTGTGTTACAGTGTAGTTTCAAAGGAAAGCGTTATTTTGACAGCGTGTGGTTCTTTGACAACACATTAGATAGCACAGGTTATCAGCTGTGAAATGTGCCCTGCCCAGTTTTCCTTTCTGTCTCGCCATTATCCAATCATCTCATATAGTCCCATGAAAGAGGCGGGCTTTGAGACGACGTCTCTCAAAATTGACCAATCACAGCTTTGCATTTTCCCCCTTTTCAACCAACCTACCAAACCAGAGCTAGCATCCATTCAGGAAGAGGTCCGGTTAGCCACAGCCAGGCTAGCTAAGAATCGTTATAGTGCAAAAATGGCGTCGGTCAACCCGTTTAATCTCAGTGACTCTGAGGAAGAGGCTGAACGGCGCCCCAATGAGACAGTTGACATAGAGAGAAGCCCGAGTGACGGGGCTCCAGGGCCTCCGCACGGTAACCCTTTCTCTCTGTCCGCAGACACCGAGCCTCCGACGCTGTCTAGCAACCGGACCAGCCCCGGCGGTGAGGGCTCGGTGTCGGTAGCGGTTACCTCCGCTATGGCTGCCGAGACACGGATATCTGTGGACGGTATCGCTGCACAGCTACTGCGGGACCAGTACATCCTCACGGCCCTGGAGTTTCACACAGAACTGCTGGAGACTGGCAGAGAGCTCCCGAGGTTGAGGGATTATTTCTCTAACCCCGGCAACTTCGAGCGACAAAGCGGCACTCCGCCTTCCAAGGACCAGGTCCTCGGACCTGGAGGACCCCTAAGTAAGTACCTAGGGAGTGTCACGTAGCTACAATGTAAGGGTAGCACACTGGCTAGTTAATGTTTTCTGGAAGTCAATCGATCTTCTGTTAATGTTATCCGGTGTATGCACCTGTCCTCCTGGTTCAGGGCCCTTAGCCAACAAGAGGTTTTCAAAGGGTCAGCTGTGTTGGCTGGCATACTGACTGCATCACCACATAATGTGATTAAGCTGAACCACACTGTCAAGATGGATCAGTGATACTTTGACAGACCTATGATACACATCCTAATGTAATAAGCACAGTAGCTCTTAGGCCAGAGAGAGGTCAGCATCAGCTACATGAATGGAAAAAGAGAGACAAGAGGAGAGGAGAAGGCTTGCACAGGTCACTTTTGCAATACTATGGGACTCGTGCTGATAAAGCACATTTTAATTTGAAAAGAAGCCTGCAGTCAGTAGGAAATAGGAATGTAAGGTCTCGCAAAAGAGGATAAAGCAGGATATGTTACATTCTACATTTGTTTTGAACCTAAATCCTCTTACTTAAGGAGACATTATCTTTTAGGGATCTTTGTTGAGCTTGTTTCTCCTAGGCCAGGGACATGCATATTACTTTAGTATATTCGTCAAAGGTGTGTATAGTTCATCCAGCCTTCTGTACAGGAATAACCTGCTCTATTTTATGGTCACTGGAAAGTCTGGACCAGTAGTCAAACATGGAATGCAAATTGTAACCATGGTGACAGCCCAAGCCACAAATAAATAAAGCCTGCTTTAGAGCAGCAGGAGTAGTATTACCATAGACTTTAACCCAACGGTGACAAAGCACAGGAGCATGGCATTGAAGGGAAGGTGACTGACAAACCCTTGGTTCGTTAAGCCATTTTACTGAGGTGCAAATGTACAGTAAGCATAAAGCTATAAGGCACAAAAAATACAAAAAAAAGACACCATGAAGGTATCATTATAACAGTTAATCTTCTCAATGCTTTTTAAAGTGTATGGACTGTCAGGGGAGGATCGTATGTGACTTGAAAGTGATATCGGATTATAAAATGCCCTTGTGTGCACATTATTTTAATTGGATCCTCTTTAATTGCTCTAAGGTTTTAATGGAAACCACTCAGCTTGGTATTCTCCATTGCAGTGATTGTATCCGTCTTGTCAAAGTATATTCAACTTGGATCTAGGAGTAAGAGGATAGGAACTATGTCAGTCACCCCTTTTATTAGATGTGCTCGGCCATTGTAGTAATTATTTAGAGAATGTCCTCCTCATCAATCCTAGGATCAGTATGTTGGTTTCAGTATTAACAGCGGTGTCATGAAAGTGGAATGTTTACTTCCTTTGTTGAAGATGAGCAACAAGACCAGATTATGGAATTGTCCTTGTATAAACATTTGGCAGGTGTCCAGCTGAGGGATCCACAGCTTATAAATAAATGCTGAAGGAAGTGTTATTTTTCTCCTCATTTAGATGCAGTAGAAATTGACAACAACCCAATGTCTCAGGAGGCTTTTGCAACCGGCCTGAGGTTAGACGGCAGATGGCCGACAGTCAGATTCACTGCAACTAGGGATGTCCCGATCACCTTTTTTTGCTCCCGATCCGATTCCGATCATTTGATTTTGACAATCTGCCGATACCGATTTTTCCCGATCCGATCTTTATGCAATGCATTAAGAGAAAAAAAAGGTAACAGATAACGGCTGGTCATCCAACGCGATGAATTCGGCTATCTTGGCTGTTATTGTGTTGGCCTTTTCACTGTTCTGGGGCAGTTTCTCTTTCCTTTTTAAAAGCCTCTGAAAGTGTCGGTTGTTTCAGTGCCGTTACCTGAGTGGCCGCTGTGTACTCGCCGTGTTGTTGTTGGTGTTTGTTTCTCAGGTAGCGTATTAGATTGGTCGTGTTGAACGTAGCTCTGTTCTTTCCACCACGCGGAACCTCTGCCTTGCAAACATTGCATCTGGCTGTTACACTGCCTTCGCTTTCAATTTTATAATACTTCCAAACTCCTGACATTTTCTCTGTCCCGACTCCCGAGTCAGCAGCTGAACGTAGCCTCTCGTTAGCTTGCTGCTACTATTAGACACTGCGCCCACTCTGTTGCCAGATTTCAGAGAAATAAGCAACCAGGTCTGAAAACAAGCTCAAAGAAAGCAACACATACATGATGTTGTGTAATTTTAAACCAAAACTAAGTCCTCAGGATGACTTTAAGACGTGAACATGGTCATTTTTGTTTTATAACATTAACTAATAAAAAAAAAAATTATAAAAATCCGATCCCCGATTTTTTTTCTCCCGATCCCCGATTTTTTGAAAATCACGTGATCGGCTCCGATCACGTGATCGGATCGGGACATCTCTAACTGCAACCCATAGAACCCCGTAGAATTAAAAACTTGCATCAATTTTTTTTTAGATACCGCAGCAGACAACTGTGAGCTGTGTGTGTTGCAAAGGTCTGCTGGTTGCAGTATCATAGGAGCCCCCAAAGGGTTTGGAATACGGAAACAGAATAAATGTTTTATGATGATGTCTTTGAAAAGCATGACAGGCAACGGCACCCTGTTGTGAAACTGGAAGGAAGGTCACAAAGATCTAAGTCTTTCCCAGAAGTTCATGGGATGTCAACTCTACCCTATTGAAAAAAATAAAGCATCTGATAGAAGTCATGGAGGGAGAAAGTGATGGACTCAAGGCAATGCCCCCTTTCATTCGAGCAGCATCTGATAGCCAAGACGTCATGTGATAACTAGAGGGAGTGTATGTTCCTGTGTTTGAGGGGCATCGTTGTTGAGGAGGAAGAGATACTGACTCGAGTCTGTTGTTGTTGTTCTGCAGCCAATTTCCAATCAGTTGTAACGCAATCAGTACCTTGCTTTTGAATGAGTGAATCTTTCCATTTTCTATTTATGCTATTTGAATTTCTGCTTAATTTAATAGTGACAAAGACAGACAGCAATCAAATAGGGAGAGAGCCGATCACACTCTGATTCTGAAGGATTGTGCTCACGTTTAAAGCCCTACAAAGGAGACTCCCTTTCAGAAGGTCATGAAAGGATGCATGGGGTTTTTATATTATCCCATTGAGTGTGTAGCTGATTGAGGCGTGGCGTGATAACCACACAGCAAGGGGTCCAGCTAGTGAAGGGCATGATACATCATCAGCTGAGTGTGTTCCGTGGTATTGCACAAAAGAAAGGTTAGAAGAAGAAAATGTTGAAATAAAATACACATGCACTCTAGCTAGGAACCCACTACATGAAGCTTATCTAAAAATGTCACTTAAAAATAACAATGCTAAACAAAATAACATGCATATCTTTTGAGCATGACTGTGTTCCGAGCAGCTGTTGCTCTGAAGCACATGGCACAGCAAGGCATCTCTCAGCACCTCTCTAATTAGCAGCAAAGGCACGTGAATGATTCTCTCTCTCTTCACCCCTCGATGACTAGTCGGGTAGTTATTTGCTCATATGATGCGAGGAGCTTTTTACATTTGCCAGGCATGCAAGGTTGGCGGTAAACAGCCACATGTAAGAAGCTGGCGAGGTTTGCCACAGAAGGCTGTATAGTCTCAGGACATGAATATGAAAGTTAATTTGTAGTTGCAGGCAGCATCTGCTACTTCAAAAAGAAGCTTCAAATGATGGATGTTATGCTGGGGTATTTGTAACTTGCCCTCCAACAAACCCTCAAATTGCTTATTGATGAATCTGCCATTTGGTCTTTGAAATGTCAGGAAATAGTGAAAAATGTCCGTCCCAGTTACTTCTCACTAATAGTAGCACTAGCACGGCCTATTAGGTGGCTCACCCTGACGTGCACTCTCCCTTTCTCTCGTGTTTTCTCACTTTTTAATGTCTCTCCATCTTTTGCTCCGACAGTGGCAGGGAGTTGGTTGGTTCTGTGTTGGAAGGCACTTAATGAGTGTTGGCCAGGCTCCATGTCGTGCTGGACTGCACCGACTGGCTGCAGCTCTCTGCCTCTCATTAACTGTGTGTGAATGCATGCATGTGGAAGAAGTGTGTGCATATGCTTAGCAAGGGAGCAAATCCCCTTTGGGCTACTATTATTTGGAACCTTAGTTTTTTTCAATTTGTGAATCACCATAGCATATTAACATATTGCCTATTAGCACAGCATGTTTTGTCAGGCGGACGTTCACACAGGTTTACTTGCCTGCCTGTGTCATCCTTTATAGTTTGTTTTCTCATCCTATGTGGGCTATATTTTCTAAAAGCTCACACTCTTGCCAAAAGATCCTTCCCAGGAAAAGAGCTTGTTGGCTGCCTCCTCCTGACCATCCATCTTCTCTCGTTTCCTTGTCTGTGTAAATGTTCCACTTTGTACTTAGACCAAACTATCGCTCCCCTCTTTGTCTCCAATGTATCTGCTTTGTTGTCATACTTGCCAAAGCAGAAAAAACATCCTTCCTCTCGTTTGCTTCCTTGCCTCCAAGAAGGTGTGGGTGTGTGTGTGTGTGTGTGTGTGTGTGTGTGTGTGTGTGTGTGTGTGTGTGTGTGTGTGTGTGTGTGTGTGTGTGTGTGTGTGTGTGTGTGTGTGTGTGTGTGTGTGTGTGTGTGTGTGTGTGTGTGTGTGTGTGTGTGTGTGTGTGTGTGTGTGTGTGTGTGTGTGTGTGTGTGTGTGTGTGTGTGTGTGTGTGTGTGTGTGTGTGTGTGTGTGTGTGTGTGTGTGTGTGTGTGTGTGTGTGTGTGTGTGTGTGTGTGTGTGTGTGTGTGTGTGTGTGGACACGCCACAGGCACACAGGTCACCCAGCAAGACATACGTGTTTCTTACCAAATCAGGAACACACACAAAAGGCTGATGTGGAACTACAGGTTTTCGCCCTCACACACAAATGCATACAAGCACAATATTATCCGTTGATTCACCAAATAGATTTCATACACTCACCGTGAACATCCATCACACTTAACAGGGTTAACCTAATGTCAGCATGACATTACAGTCTCACACACACACACACACACACACACACACACACACACACACACACAAAAGCATGACATTACAGTGATACACACACACTCATTCTCACTATACAGTCACAGGACTCAGAGTGTGTGTGCTTTGTGAAGCTGCATGCATGGTCATACTTAGCATTTGACATACGAAAGCACAGAAGCTTCTATTTGATATGCTTTTCTCCCCAAATGTAAGGTTTTTAACATGTATTGGCTATGCAAACAATAAACTGCGGTACCTATTGTCAAGCCTAGAAAATCATTAAGGGTGTCGACTAATTTCGAAAGACCTACTGGTTAATTAAAAAACTTATTTGGTCTTTAATGTGACTTAAAAGCCAAAGGTTTCAGATATCAGTGTGTGTTTTACCTCGAGGCTAAATGCCAAATCACTTCTGAACCAACAATGATTTAATTCTCTGCCTCATTTATTACACAGTCACTTCCCTGTAGCGTTGTAAAAGAAAGCAAGCCCTGGTTTTTAAATTAGTCTACATGTGGCTTGACCTTCCACTGTATCTTGATATCGGAGAACAAACAGTCCAATCTTGCACTTGTTTGGAGCTGGAGGAAAGCGAACACCATTGGCTGAGCGACCAGGCGAGCCTACCTCAGTGAAATAAGAGCACAGGTTATGTATCGGCTTCATCTGTTCTTTGAGTGAACAATACTTTTGACTGCCCTACTCCGAGATGTAAGGTTGTTGGTTGGAGTTGTTACTTTGGAAAAAGGCATTTCTTTTAAGTCGAGTTCTCAGCAAAGTTAACATTTTATGATTGATTTGATTTCCCAAATGTGCAGTGAGTCATGTGTCTTGGCTAAAGTGTAACCTTCCCACATACAGTTCTCTGCTTTTAGCTGAATTTAATAGAATTTCCATCTGTTTTGCTGAAGACTGGCCTTGTGGTTAGTCATCACCCTTAAACTGAAGCCCAGTGTCAACAGGATTCCCCCGGTTAAGAGTCCTTGGGAAAATACTGATTCCCTACCACAGTGGGGCTACTGTTCCATAAATCAACATTTCTCAAGGATCAGCGGTGCATTTATTGTCACATGTCTAAGCCTTGTGACGGTGGACTAGGGATGCATATCGTTGACTTTTTTACGATACCGATACCACTGAACGATACCGATACTCAACCGATACATATCGTGATACTTTGAAAATGTATCATCCCACAATTACTCCCATGAAGCGTTTTACGATATAGTTAACATGTCAAATGAATATTAAATTCAATTGTGGGACTTCTTGGACCTTTTAGTACTGAACAAACAATGAAAAATACATTAAAAATAGGAAGAAAACCGATTATGGAATATCATCAGGTGTGCCGTGTAAATTGCACATCTTGTCAATGCAATCAGACCGCTATAGCACCGTTATAATGAATGTTAAACCTGAGATTCGACTAGAGAACAAATACATAATAGAATAAAGGTCATGAGATCTCGGCATTGCACAAACAAACAAATCTCATCTTTAAAATCAACATTTGCCTTCACTGGTGAGAGAAAACAAATCCCATCACAGTTCATTTGTGGGACTTTTACCTTTCTAGTATTGAACAAACAATGAAAAATACATAAAATATGAAGAAAAACGATGATGCAATCTAATTTATAACACTGTAGGGATGCATACCGGTATCCGGTATTACCGAAATACCGGTTACTGGTGGATACGGTATACCATACTGAAATGTATGTCGTGAAATGTGAGTCGTGGCCACGACTCACTTTGAAAATGTATTTTTTTTTTTTTAAAGTATCGAAACCGGATCTGATTTCAGTATGGTATACCGTATCCACCAGTAACCGGTATTTCGGTAATACCGGATACCGGTATGCATCCCTACAGTGGACTCATCGATGTGCGGATCCTCGTCTCACTGTTGTCTCTGTGTCTCTGTTCAGATCGAGCCGGCAGCATCAGCACCTTGGACTCTTTGGACTTTGCCCGTTACTCAGACGATGGCAACCGAGAGTCTGACGAGCGGGTAGTAGGTAAGATGAACCATACTGCCACGACGGGAAATAACAAGTCAGGAGAATAGGCAATGACAGAATGGGAGGGTGGCACAGAAACAAAGAGAATAAAACCTGACGGCTACACCAAAGATTGCATCATAGTAGTGTTAGCCAACCCCCCACAAATTCAATTAAATAAGTATTCGCTTTGATTTGTCTCAGTGGTACTGCTAAAGAGAGACATTTAATTAGGGATTACCAAAAAGAACTGTTTTCTGATAATATAATCCACACAAAACACATGTTTACACCATCAGACTGTTCTGTTGCCATAGAGTTTTTAGTCTAATCAGGCCGAACGTTTATAGGCCTTTCAAAAATCGTGGATAATTGGCAACTCTTCCAACATGCGGTATGTTTCCTTTTTTCTTGGTTGAGGTGTTCGAGCCTCCTCCCATCACACTGTTGAGTCAGTCTGTGGTATTTTTAGAAAATGACCTGTCTCAGCATTGTTTAAAATTGCATCCCCTTTCCCTTTTTTTAGCTTGTGTTTGCAAAACATGTGAACAGTTAAGTTACCCTATGACATGCCTCATCATATATTAGTGCGTTTAAGAGCAGCTTCTCACATTTGGTTGCGATGAGTACCGATTGTGTTCTCTTTAATCTCCTACTGTTTCCATCTTTCTATTGTGTAAGAGCCAACATGAAAACATCCCTTTTCAGTCGTCCACACTTTGCCATAGTACAGTGGTGATGTTACCAGCTTTCTGTAGTCATCCTCTCATTCGGTCGGTAAGTGTTAGTCAATACATCCTGAAAAGCCCCAACCCATAGCTGCAGTATGGATTTGTTTAACTACACAAGTGTGGGATATTTTAGACTTATTATATGCACATTATGTTGTTTTTCCCTCTGTACTTTACATGACTGATATTCATGATACTAAATAATTATATATCTATAATAAGATTCACCTGTAGCGCTCAGACGCTAAAAATCTGTTTATTTCCAAAAATGTTTATTTCCAGAAATGATGATTCGGTTACCTATCATCTTTCTCATATTGGTAACAACACGCACCAACACTTTAAAAAGATATCACGAACAATATGTGGTTTTAATTATTGGGCGATCTGTTCCTTTTTAAGCGAAGGAGATGAAAATACAAGGAGCTTGCTTTTGGTTTGGGGCTTTTGTCAAACATGAAAACATACTGCACATTATTACATAGTAAGGGACACATTTAAAACCATGCAGCAGAGATTTTGGTTCCATCCTCCCAACGACAAATGACTTAAAAATGACTATTATTCCCCGATTTGGCACCTTCCTTCACCTCGTCACCCACCCCCACTACCATCCCCCTAAAGATGCCTGCCCCCAGCTGTCTGACTGGGTTTTCTGGCTTCCTCCTGACGTTGATCAAACCCCAGTGAACAATACTGGACAAGTCACTCCATCCAGACTAGCCTTTTGCTTTTTGATTTTTCTCCCCGTTCTTAGTTTTCCATTTTGTTGCGCTTGCATCCTGTGCACTCTTGATCAGCTAAGATAGGAGTCAGCGTTGGGGGATTTGGTCAGAACAAATGTGTTATTTTTGCACACAAATAAGTGTTCTTAAAGTTATAAAAACAGAAGATTGAGAATGACCTTTCAGGAAATGACAGTTGTTTGTAATAAGAGTTGAATATGCCTGGCACGTTATGAATACCTGCTTACCCACAATCCTCAGCATGAGATGACAGACTTTGAGACATCTTCAGGATCAAATGGCAGATTTTCAGTGCACAGCTATGCAACAGATTTTTCCTGCTCCATCGCTTCTTACTTTTTGCGTGTGTTTTTTTACTAACTTGTCTAAGAATCTTGTGTGTTCTTTTTATTTATTCAGTACAAGTCTTTCAAATGTCAACTTCAAATCAGCAATTCTGTTGTAAGACATTAGAAGCAACATGCTATTGTCCAAAACTTTAACTTACCACGTTCTAAATTACATTTTGATCCTAGACTTTTCTACAAACCAAATTATTTAAATACTTGTTTGTTACGAAGGCATTTGCCTGTAAAAAAAAATCCTTGTCAGACAGCTAATAGACGATCAAGGCTACATTTTTAGTAGCTTAAAAATATGTTCCCACCTCAGCTACATTTGAAGTAATTTCCATCAGTGCTGTTGATGGGGGAAAGGAGGGCAGGAAATCGGCATTACACACTCTTGTCATCCGGCCGGCTTTACCATGATCCTCTGCTGCATGCGTTTCCTTAGACTCATCATTTGCATGTGTCCCTTTTTCATCGTTTTATTTTATGACTCTGACAATCTTGCGTGTGGTTGTTTTGTTTTTCATGCCCATCTTTGTTTTATTTGTTTGTTCCCTGTCTTTGGTTGGATGCATTTCCTGTGTGTGTGTGTTGTCACTTCCTGTCCAGTGCTGGAGTTTGAGCTACGGAAAGCAAAGGAGACCATTCATGCTCTGCGCGCCAACTTGACTCAGGCAGCAGGTGTGGCGTACTTTTAACTTCTTCTCCACCTGAACCCTCTTATGTTACAGTTGTCTCTCCTTTTTTATCTAAGAGATTTTCCTCTTGATGAATAACAATCAGCATCCTTTCAACCTCATCTAAAAAATCTTCTCAATTTCTCAGAGAACGAAGTGCCCTCTCACGAGAGAAAGAACTACAAGTCGAGCGCTGAAATTCAGGTGGGAAATATTCAAGTGTTGAGAATGAAAAGATTGTGGATTCCTCTCCTTTTTTTTTAACGAATCAAGGGAATGAAACTTCCTTTAAACCCCTGTGATGACATTACTGCGAGGCTTTAAGTGAATAATTTCACAGCTTCTCTTCTCCCTCTATCTCAGGAGCCTATACGTCCGCTGGAGAAAAGAGCCTTAAACTTCCTTGTGAATGAATATTTATTAAAAAGTGAATACAAGCTCTCGGCCATCACCTTCTCTGATGAAAATGATGATCAGGTAAAGATTATTACTGCTGTTGTACGTTTTAAAGACAGAATGAGACATGTCTTAATAGAGTTAACCCTTTATTCAATCAGTTATATCTGGCTGCTTCTTGAAAGTACTTAACTGTGAGCACGTGGGCATTTCTTTAACCATGGTGTCTTACAATTGCTATGCAGATGAAACGCCTACTTCCGCCACACATTCATATAATTTATTTGTTTATTTCCAGGACTTTGAGTTGTGGGATGACGTTGGCCTCAACATCCCAAAACCCCCGGACCTCTTACAGCTGTACAGGAACTGTGGGACCCCCCTCGCCTCTCCTCGGGATACGGCTGATGTGTCAGTAGGGGTGGAGCTTACCGATCTTCCAGGACACTGCATCGATCCCCCAAAGAAGCCCGACCTCTCACATCAGGTTTGTGTGTCGATGTGTATGTAAGGGGTGTAATTCATTAGAAGAGTATTGCTGATACAAAGTAGAGAAAGATATTTCATCATCTTAGCCACAAAGACCTTACTTTATTTATTTGCATGATTTAAGTTAGTATACTTGACACTGTGTTTCGTGACAGTGGCTGTTTTCTTTTATAAGTATGGAGATATCATGAAAAACTATGACTTGGTGGATTGCCTACTCTTAAGCAACGGTTATAATGTTTCAGTATATTATTTGTGTGTCCCTATAGCAACAGACAGAAGTGGTCCAGGAGTTGGAATACCAGATAAGTCTCCTCAACACTGAGAAGCAGAGCCTCGCTGAGCAGATCAAGAAGCTGCAGAGGTGAGGGCTTGTTTGTGCTGAACGATCCAGCCCTCTCCAGTTAGTATGTATTAAATCCATAATTGCAACTTAAACAGGTCATGGGGTAGAACCAGTATGGAATCTTGTTCCCAACGCTGCATTCATTACAGAAGAAATCTTGATGGAAGACATTTTTCTTCCATGCTCAATTATGATTCAGACAAATAAGCTTTACAATGAAAAACTCAGAGGTCTACTTTTGGATGGATCTGATTATTTTCTTACCTTTTTACAGTGAGATTCAAACACTGAAGAGGACAGTCTCCTCCTCACCTCCGTCCTCTCTGGACCTGGGCTCCCAGAAAACATCCAACCCCTTCTCAACAGACCCTCTCTCTGTGGTATGTGTGCAATTTGAATGTGTAATGTACAGACGTCCGGTGTCCTGCAATAAAAAATATTGAAATTGAACTATGAAGGACATTTACGTTTTAAATACAATTCACTATTTTGTCATATTCAGTAACTATTCCTTCAAGGCTGGTGAACTATCTGTTCTTTGTGTGCTGAAAATCTGATGAGTCCTGTACTGAATGTTATTGACCTATAACTTTATCTCATTTCACCCTCAGCCTCCTACAGATAACGGCCAGTGTCTGGACATCCGAGGGGATTCGGTGCCTGAAACTAAACAGGACCCCCCGTCTGCTCAGATCATTTCACAGCCCCCCACACAGTCCCACAGCAAGCTAAAGAGTCGACCCCCCGTCAAGTTTGACCAGCCTAACAGGTTAGTCCTGAAAAACCTGTTCCACCCATAAAGATTGATATTGATAAGCAATACATTCCTAAGACATTTCCTATGTTTTATTTATCTTTCTTGGTCCACAAATGTAATCCTTAGATATTTTCCTGCGAGGATTCTAAAACACAGAAAAGGATATTTAATATACTCAGTACAGTATAGTGTTAATTTCGTTGACTAAAACTATGACGAAATATGTTCGTCAACGACCTTTTTTTCCATGACGAAAACGAGACGATGACGAGACCGCACCGACGGCAGTAAACAATAACTGTAACGAAATCATCATGCAATATCGTTGACGAAAAGTGACGAGACGAAAATGTAGTTTACTAAATAAAAACTATGACAAAATCTCTCTTTAATTTCGTTGACGAAAAATGAGGAGACGAAATATTATCAAAGATAACGTTAAATCTCTGATAGTCAGTTTTTCTCCCAGCAGTTCCATTTCCGGTGCTGCGGCAGAGCAGCAGCTGTTTCTGTGCTGCACGCGGCGGTACTTTTGAATTACACCGGGCAGCGGCACAATATGAACTGTCAGGAAGACTCGGGTCATTGTCTAACTAACCTTATTTAACAGAAAATAAAATGGCAACAACAGGGCTTAGGAGCAGTGGTCGCGTTAACCGAATACCCCCCCGTCAGCGCGAGTGAGTGATACATTGTGCACTCGACGGATAATAATGGATTATGACGGAAATGTTACAATCCTGTCCTTCAAAATGACTGACAACGAAAAAGTCTAAAGCCACCACTGCTTGGGAGAAAGAAACGATGTGATATTTGGGCCCATTTTCGCTACAATGAGGCGGAGAAAAAAAGCGAATGCATTGTTTTATCAGAAGGGAAGCAATGTGGCCATAACACAGCTGGTACAAACACCACAAACCTGACCAGATACTCTCTGCAAAGCTGCTTTCTTGATCATTCAACCTGTGTTTTTCATCAAATAAGGACAAGATAATCTTATTTATTTATATACTAAAATGACAAATTATTGGTTTTGGCTAGTTTGACTGAAATGTTCTATATAATCTGATGACTAAAAAAGACTCAACAGTTTTCATTGACAAAAAGTAGACTAAAATAATTAGTTTTCTTTGACTAAAATAAGACTAAAATGCTCAGACTTTTAGGCGACTAAATCTTGACTAAAATGTTTACTGTTTTAGTCGACTAAAATAAGACTAAAATGCTCAGACTTTTAGTCGACTAAAACTTGACTAAATAAAAACACGATGAAGGTGACTAAATATGACTAAAACTAAAAAGGAAATTTAACACAGGACTAAGACTAAAACTAAATAAAAAAATAGCTGACAAAATTAACACTAGTACAGTAGTACCTGTACAGACACACAGCTCTTCTCAGTGTAGTTACGGAGTGTAACCACTAGATGGCGGTATTGATCAGCCTTTGATAAACAACTTGTGTGCTCTTTTGACTACAAATGGAATGTACTCAATTTTCCACAAATCCTTCCAAAATCTAATAAATGTGTTTTTAATATTGAAATACTGAGAAGAATGTAAATTGAAGTTGAATGTAGGGCTTTTGTAGGGGGTTTTGTTTTTAAAATGAAATGCCAAATGCAGGATCTTTGATTACAAACACTTTGATTTTAATTGAGATATTATTAAGATGTTAAGGGTTAATGTCCCCAGAGCACATAGCAGGTCTTAATTTAAATTAAACTTTTGACTTTAGCTCATGTATAAACATTTCATTCTGCTGTCACACACATGCTGTAGTATATTTAGTAATCCCACATTTTGTGAATATGATCAATGGGATACTGTGTTTCACATTTATTCTTAACTCTAAATGTCCCTTTTATCAGATGTATGTACAGCTCCAAGAAGATGTGTGGCAACTACAGTTAGTCAATGTGCTATTGGTACTCGTGTATTGTCTTTTAGCCAAACTCCAAAAAAAATGTATTGCACTGCATTTTACAGCGCGGACATGGGAGAGCGGCTGCACTGAGGTCTCTGGCAGGAAGTCCCAGTCCAATCCTAAATCATTCAGTGGTCAAGGCAACCGACAGAGTTTTTGTGGCGACACATATTAAGTGGTGTGTGTGGTGACTGTTTGCTGGTCTCTTGTTGTTTGTGGTGTCGCAGGAAGTTGTCCCCGGCCTTCCAGCAAGCCCTCCTCTCCTTCTGCAGAATGTGCACCGACAGTCGTCTGGGAGCAGAGGTTAGCACACTTTTGTACTCACAAACCTTACATTATATTAAAGGTCACCTATTGTACTGTTTCTCTCACAATATCACAGGTCTCGGATATATACAAAACATGTCTCCGATTGTTGTAGCATCCCATAATCCCCTCTGTTTCAGCCCTGTTTCCAAAGTGCTGATTCTCTGTCTGTTACTTTAGATGAAAATAAGGAGCCCCTCCCCACGCCCCTCTGAGAGACATTTGGTTACAAAGAACTCAATGGAGCTCTAGGGGGAGATTCAGGTGATAAGGGGGGGGCGGGGGGTTACCTTGGTTGCTGATTGGCTAATGGTTACACAAGACAAAAAATCGTTATGACATCATAAAGTGTCCAAAATCTGATCAGCTCATTTTCAGACAGGTTTTTATAGAAATGGATCAAAAAGAGAGAAAATCTTTGTTCCTGAAACTATCAGAGTCTCTTTCCACAGAGGGGACACATGTTGATGTAGAAGAGACATGAAGAAGAGGGGACACATGTTGATGTAGAAGAGACATGAAGAAGAGGGGACACATGTTGATGTAGAAGAGACATGGAGAAGAGGGGACACATGTTGATGTAGAAGAGACATGAAGAAGAGGGGACACATGTTGATGTAGAAGAGACATGGAGAAGAGGGGACACATGTTGATGAAGAAGAGACATGAAGAAGAGGGGACACATGTTGATGTAGAAGAGACATGAAGAAGAGGGGACACATGTTGATGTAGAAGAGACATGAAGAAGAGGGGAGACATGAAGAAGAAGAGAGACATGAAGAAGAGGGGACACATGTTGATGTAGGAGAGACATGAGGAAGAGGGGACACATGTTGATGTAGGAGAGACATGAAGAAGAGGGGACACATGTTGATGTAGAAGAGACATGAAGAAGAGGGGACACATGTTGATGTAGAAGAGACATGAAGAAGAGGGGACACATGTTGATGTAGAAGAGACATGAAGAAGAGGGGACACATGTTGATGTAGGAGAGACATGAAGAAGAGGGGACACATGTTGATGTAGGAGAGACATGAAGAAGAGGGGACACATGTTGATGTAGGAGAGACGTGAAGAAGAGGATTTTGCACAATAGGTGACCTTTAACTTATAAATACAGTACCGTGCATAATGGCCCTCTCATTTCCAGGTGTCCCGTATAGCCGACAGCGAGGAGAGCGTGATGTTGATGCTCGGCCGCTGCCTCCCTCACATCGTCCCCAACGTCCTCCTCGCTAAACGAGAGGTAAGCACACTTCTGCTGCTCCTCGTCTCCTCCTTCCTGCACCCCTTTCATTATTGTCATCACCCCATCGTCTGCTCGCAGGATAATAGATACACACAGAGCAGCAGGGATGAGCATTAAGGGGAACACAGTCATCTACAGCTTGCAAATCGTCCACGTCGACGGGCAGCGATCCAAATCTTGAAAGCCTTTGCTGAAGGGGATATACATAATTTATGAGCTTTTTTTCTCTTGGCAATTTACCTATTTTCAAACCTGCTATTTCTTAAATATGGATTCCTTAGAAAAAGCACCACCCTTCTCTTGGCTTGTGCCACAATGTATTCCCAAATTGCTTCTCACTACCTGCTCGCGACGTGTTGAGGCTTGCAGGGATCTAATTGGTGCTTAATAGAAACGTACTAATGTCTTAAACCCTAGCACCTTGTTCACCCACATATCTAACTGTGTCTTCTGCCTGTAAGCTGTATACATAAAGAGATAATCGAGTACCTGGCTGACTTGTGTCTATCTATTGATTTCACCGTCTCCTATGATGCCGTTTGTTTTCACCAGTGTCAACATCGTTTCTCGCTCCTCTGTTGTTGTCCCCCACTCACGTATGTTGCCTTCACTGGTTTTTATTTTGACTCTTCTCTTTTCGTCTCACTCATTCTCTCACTCTCATGCATGCCTCTCTTCTAGAGAATGGTTGCACATCTTTGCCAGGTGAGTCTTTCACGCACTCATCTGCATGGTTATCACATGACCTGTGGACCTTTAATATGTAACTGACGCCCAGCTCCTGTTGGCTACAACTGCTGCCACTGTAGGGTCCAACATGACGGAAGTATTACTTTTTTAATCATTTGCAGTAGCTCTGTAAAGACAGTATTTGTGCTCTCTCTTAATGTCCTAAACGGGAATATCAGAAGTTATGTATGGCCGATTATATGATTAAATATAGCTTGAGGTATGCAGTTTTAGCCTTTGCAGAAGGTGGGTCATGAACTGTTTGTTTCTTAAACCCAGCGTGTGTTTACTCTGTCCTTTCCTGATTGGATCCCTGTGTGATTTATTTGCTGAACTTCTAAGTGGCTTGTTAGATTCTGGAGTGATTTGCAATTAATCTTATAACATCTTCTAGCAGCCTTTTTTTTAAACAAACTTAATTGTTGTTGTTTATGGCTGAATGAAAAGGTGTTTTTCCTTTTCTTAATTCCATATGAGTTGTGACGTTTATTCCAGGTGACTTAATGTAAGCTTTTATTTACTTCCTAACTGTTGGGGAACATGTTTGCTTTTATTTTCACAATATGAATAGCTTCGGAGGAGGGAAGGAGAATTGAAAATAGAAAAGCAATTAACAAGCTATAATTAAGACAACTGTCTTCATAACTGCTTGCATGCAAAGTTCTTGTTTGTGTGTGTATTCATGTGTATACAAATACTTGTGTGCTAAAGAACAACATGGCGTGTTTTTGAAGAGGTAAGTCGTGTTGGAGTAATTCTCAGTTAGGCTGCTTTGCATACCACCATTAATTGTTGTTTTACTCAACCTGACAGTTGTGGAGAAACTAATCTCTTTGCAAAATCAAGATTAACTAGAACATTTTAACAGATCTTTGCCAGGTGGGTCTCCCTCTCCTCCCCTAATGCAAAGAATCTCACTCAAGTGTCCCTCAAGGCCCCTTTGCAGTCAAGATAGTAGCAAAGATAAGACCAATTCACATAATTGGTCAACTGGTTTGTGCCTAACGTTATTAATCTGCCGGCTAATGAGACAAAGCTTTAGCTGCTGACACGCAGCCGAACACGGTTTATTTTGCCGAGCAACAAAAACAAACTGGTGAGGATGACAAAGATGAATACACCACATTTTGGCCTCTGGCTCCGAGTGGTGTGGACTTTGTACTTTATCCGTTAGATTCACCAACCATGACATTGCACACACACAGCTGCTCACACTTCCATCGTGCAACTTGAAGCTTTCTTACCACCACACACCTAGAGACACACCTTTGTCTGAATATGACACCCACTTAAGAACAAAAGGTGTTTGACTTGAAACGTTGGAATGATGCAAAGACTCTGCCGGCCACCTGGCTGTAACACCAGTCACTGTAAATCATTAAACATTAAGTTTCTTTAATAACGGTGCTGGATTTTAATGCAATGTCCTTTTCTATTTCCTTTAGTGTAAAAGATCTTTTGCTACAGCACTATTTTCTTAACCCTTTTTAATAAACCTTTTATAAGCAGTGTCCTAGGGAAGTGAGTAAATCTATGCTGCAACAATTAACTTCCTTTTTCTACCGGCCACATTAACTGTGATCTTTAACGAACTTCTGGCAAGACAAAGACACATTGGCAGTTTTATCAGGGCTGTTACAAGACAAAAGATTAGAAGTTAAGTTAAACGACTGTTTGCAGCATGCCCTTTTTTATCTGATAAGCCAGTAGAAGGTCAGTATGGATTGAACACAAAAGTAAAGCGATCAAAGAGAAAAAGCACCTGGGAGAGAATAAAATATATCCTTATATAATATCATAATACATAAGATATTGTAAGGTATAATAATAATACTGTCATGTAAGGACATTCAGCCCTTTTTGGGGGGGATTCTCCTACTGATGTTAATCTCAGCAACCTACGCACTTCATTTGATTATGTGAATGTTTGCTTTATAAAGTAAGGGTTTGATCAGAGTTATTAAAGTGGAATGTACTACATTTGGATGCAGGTGCTTGCACATAGTGGTTTGTGGACATGAAACGGTGAAGCTGCTTTGCTCTCTGAAGTAATGCATCATGCCCCCTTGGCCTCTGGGTCCTGGCGTCTCGCTGTCCACTCTACCTGCCCACAATATTTACCCAGGCCCGGTCAGGAGTTGAATCCTGAAGGAGTCTTCACAGGAGAAACACAGGAACAGAACAGGAAGTCTTTCTCAGATGAGCACTGAATTCCTCTATTTGTTTTATCAGGACAGAGCTGGTGGTATTTCCAAAGACAGGGCAGAATATTATTGAACGTGACAGTTACATTTCCCTGAATAGAGTTAATTTAAAGGTTGTTTCTTCTATTTGACGTTTGAACTGATTTTCAACCCCATTGATGTGTTCATGTCAACTCTTTAAATTACTCTCGGATACATAAATTCCACATTTTAACTTTTGAAAAGATGGCCAACATGGCACTGACTTCAGAGTTCAGTGTGGATGGAGTGACTCATCAAAGCCTATCTTTACCCAAGTGTCTGTCAGGTCCGTGTGTCCGTCCAGCGTTGGGGTTTTGCTCGTTCTTCCAGCGCTTGGCAGGAAACTGATATCTTCGTAGAAATAAAACAGACTTTGTTTGAAAAAACATATTTTTAACTCTGTGTGCACTCTCTAATTTGGGTGTGTGTGTGTAGCGGGAATTTAGAGCTGACCACAATTTGGCCATGGAGGCCCGGTATCAAGGGCAGCTGAGCTCTGGCTGGAAGGTCCGTAAACTCTGTCTGAACTCTGGGAGAGAGTTGTGTCGCTGAGAAGCCAGCTCAAACCGTGTGTGTCTGAATGCAGCTGGGTGTGTGCATGACCCTACAGTACGTGGCTTTAATTGTAACTGTGACTCCGAAGCCTAAAGGTATAACACCAACCAGGTATTGAAGGTAAGCATGGTTTCCCTGCAGTTGATTCCAAAGGTAACCCCCTGTGGTTCCTTCTCCTTGTTGCCTCTCCCTGTTTCCTCTCCCCTTTTCCCCTCATAGTTTTCCAGGCCTGCTTGACTGCCACCAACAATCCTTTCCCTGTGCTTTTTCAACCTCACTCCAACCTCCTTTTTGCAAAGTCATCTCAACTAATGCCACATCTCTCTTTTTCCCTTTCATTATTTTTCTTCAGGAGTTGATCCCCCTCATCTTGTGTACCGCCTGCCTTCACCCAGAGCCTAAAGAGAGAGACCAGCTCCTACACATCCTCTTTAACCTGATCAAGAGACCAGATGATGAGCAGAGGTGTGTATCTGTACACAGAGTATTTATTACCTGACTCGTACTCCTGTTATTCAGCCCAGAGAAAGAAAGAAAAACTAGACGTTTCTCATATGTTTCTGTGTATGTGTGTTTTTAAAGACAAATGATCTTGACGGGGTGTGTTGCGTTCGCGAGGCACGTTGGTCCCACGCGTGTCGAGGCTGAACTACTTCCTCAGTGCTGGGAACAGGTACAGTACACACAGTACACCTGTATTATTGAATATGCTGTCTTTTTTCTGCTATGGTATTACAAAGAGGGCTAGACTTACACTTTCTCTGTCCTATCACAATACAAAGACTCGAGCATTTCTATTAAATATGACTATGTGTGCTGTAGATTTTACAATACTAATACTTCAGTTCTGCGAAAATGCTTAAATGCTCTAAAGCAAAGATATTTCCTAGTACGATACATTAGAAGCAAATCTCAGTTGTGGCTTGTACTGTTTTTATAAGCATACAGTCGTTTTGATTACATATTCTGACAGAAAATCACTATTATTATTCCACGGTGTCCCTGACTTGTATGTGATAGCATTCTTGTTTTTATCACCACCTGTGTCACCTCATTTAACACATTGATGGCAACAACAGAAGTCTGGGGGCTGAGAATCTGCTTACAGGGCCCAATAGTGGTTTCCACAGTGTCAGCATGTCGATGAAACTCCAGTTGTTTCCATTCCACTGTGGCTGCCCTCCAGTCAACTTCTCCCCTCCTTTCAACTTCTTTTCCTGAAGTACTTCTAACCTTATGTCCTCTCCACTTCTGCAGATAAATCACAAATATCCAGAGAGGAGATTGTTGGTGGCAGAGTCCTGCGGAGCCTTGGCGCCATACCTGCCTGTAAGAACATATTGTGTATACATAATTTAAAAGGAGATTTCACATTAGAGGAATAAGATATGAATCAATTCTGGGTCTCTTGCTTCGTGTCTCTGCAGAGGGAGATCCGTAGCTCCCTGGTTTTGTCCATGTTGCAGCAGATGCTCGCTGAGGATAAGGCAGACATGGTCAGAGAGGCTGTGGTCAAGAGTCTGGCTATCATCATGGGTTACATAGATGACCCTGACAAGTACTCCCAAGTATGTGTGTCAGATCATTTGTATCAATAATGGGGAAAAAAACACTAGTACAATTGCATTTTTTCTCTCTCTGTAAAAGGCTCATGGTAAATCTTTGTGTGTGTGTGTGTGTGTGTGTGTGTTCCAGGGCTTTGAGCTGATGCTGCTGTCTCTCGGGGACCCCTCAGAGCGGGTGGTCAGTGCCGTCCACCAGGTCTTTATTCCTGCCTTCGCTGCCTGGACCACAGAGCTGGGCTCACTGCAAAATACACTAATCCCTTCTCTGTTAGCACGGATAGAGAAACTACTTATGGTAAGTGCCTTACCTTCACAGAGAGCCTTTCTCACTCTTATAGGAAAAAGAAAAAGACATCCAAACAATGTGTAATAATTTGAAGGAAAGGAGTAAAAGTACAGCAATGATACAAAAACTAAATGTCTGAAACTGGAGGGATTTGCATGTTTAATATGTATATAAATGACTCGAGTTGAACACACTTTATAACTAACTGTTGCCTACCTTGATCCTTCTTGCCACTGTACAGTACAAACTAAATTGACAAAAACATTGAAATGGTGTTGATTGTAGACTAGGGGTGTAACGGTTCACAGAAGTCACGGTTCGGTTCGTACTTCGGTGTTCGGTACGGTTCGGTACAACAAGAAAAAGCAAAAAAAAGTCCCAAATGCATAATTCCAGGTTTGTTCTAATTTATTTTTGAACAGTAGTGCAAGTTTCAGTTTTAAAAATAAGGAACTCTGACATTTTGAATAATTAACTGTATTAAACAGTTAAAAACAAACCACAAACACGGCCATATTATCTTAATAACATAATGGCTGATGTCAAACAAAAAGGTTTCATCAAGCTGTAAAACTAAAAAGAATGTTTTGAAAATATTACATCATAAATAATAAGCCAAAAGCTTCCGTTATTTATTTTGGTCTCACTGCTGTCATGTCTCTTGGCTTCTTAAAAACAGCGGGGATCAGCTGTTGAACTGCTGTTGTCTTTTGCCGGGCTCCGGTGATTGGCAAATCTGGGTGATTCCTTCTGATATGATTTAGCATGTTTGGCGTGTTTACATTAGCATACCGCACCGCTATCGAACAACGCCGACACACCGTCCTCGTCCGATCCACCACTCGCACACTTCATCGTTATTGTAGTCCACAGGGAACCCGAAATGTTCCCACACAGCTGATTTAAAAGAAGCAGGTGGGTTCTAGCTCCTGTGTGTTATCTGAAATCGCCATACTAACTTTTCTTCTTCTTGTATTTTGTTCGTTTTGTTGTTGTTTCTTCTTGTTCTTCATTTGTTGTTTAAGGGCGGCTGGCAAACAGCTTTTAGGCGCAATACCGCCCCCTGGATTATATATAGTGTAGTGGATACTGCCGTGAAGGACAGACTTTTTTCCCACTCGTATAAAAAAAAAAAGCCGTATTCGCCGTGTGACTGCATGTGCCGAACCGTGACGGTACGGGACGAATACGGATACCGTTACACCCCTATTGTAGACGCATGTTAGTGTTTTCAAGCTTCAAATGTCCGCACCACACAAACAAGAGCACTTACTTACTCATTGCTCTGCTCACTTCTTTACCTCTGTCTTCCTGCAGCAAGGGGAGCATGGTCTGGATGAACACAAGTTGCACATCTACCTGTCGGCGCTGCAGTCTCTGATCCCTCCTCTGTTCGCCGTGGTCCTGCAGAACGCTCCCTTCACCAGCAGAGCGCAACTCAACGGAGACATACCTGCAATAGAGGGCAAGACAACGACGCAAAGAACAAGTCACTCGTAGAAGTTGTAGTACACTTTCTGAGTTTCCTTTCTGGTCATGTGTCCTGCAGTGACCCGGTTTCCGAGGCCAGCGTCTCCCCTCCAGGATGTGGCGACCATCATCGGCAGCAGGGAGATGCTCAGTGCGCTGCTGCTGCTCTACGACTACCAGCTGGAGCAGGAGGGAACCACCGGGTGGGACAGCCTGCTCTGGGTGGTCAACCAGCTGTAAGAGAAACACACATAATACGTTCTTTAAAGCTTTGTTCAAAAAGTAAGGTTGACTTTTAAACTCTAAATCAACAGTTGCTCAACAAACATTTTGAAGATAAAGAAAAACAGCCCGAGTTTCACCAAATCATACACAAACATATCACACTCATTTCCATCCGTCTGCAGGCTTCCACAGCTCATAGTGATCGTGGGTCGCATCAACGTGTCTTCCCCGACCTGCGTACATGAGTTCTCTCGATTCTTCTGGAGGTTATGTCGCACCTTCGGCAAGATTTTCACCAACACTAAGGTAAAGCCATGTGACTAGCCGACGTTAAACATAATCGCAAGAGCAAAGAACTCGGCTACCACAACCCCTACGTTTTTTAAAGTTCGATCTCCGTTCACCTTTTCTCAACGACAACAAAAACTACCCCCACATATCATTTAGTACTTCCTGAATTCTGTAAGGCTTTCTGTGACATCGTACAAATATTCCTGACATTTTGTTCACCCTGTATACGACCATTTTCAGGTCAAACCACAGTTCCAAGAGATCCTCCGACTATCTGAAGTTGATGTTGGTGAGTACAGATTACACTTACACACACACACACACACACACACACACACACACACACACACACACTGATGTGCAATTGTTGTAAAGTGTTCTCAGCTCTCTATAGCATGTTGTTAGGTGGAGTTGAGGCACAGACGCTGTTGATGTAAACAAACCATTTGTAGCCCTTTTATGGGTGTTCCCCTCGTTCTTTTTTTTAGTTCCGGACATGTTTCTGGAGTTATTATAAGAGGTGCTTAGTCTCAGCTTCCTGCCAAGCGATTTAACTTTGGTATTGTGGCCATTTATAAAATATGTGCTTTGTACAGGGTCCCAGTCTGTGTGTAGGTCACTGTGACTTTACATTTACAAGTGTCCTTTCCAGTCGATGTTTGTAAAACCACAACGATGTAATGCATGCTGTAATTATCCCCATATTACAAACCAAATGCCAGGCAATTAACTGTTCCTCATCTTTTCCTGTCATGTTGTAATGTACAGGAAAATGTAAATCTCTCAATTCTTAACATGTTTTTAACATATTTCATTCTGTTTTTATTCCTCTGTTAGATACTTCTTCAGCGAACGATATTCTCTGCAAAGCCACGGTCCCCATCTATGCCACGGGAGTTCTGACGTGTTATAATCAGGTAAATGAATGGCAGAACACAAATAAGAAGTAGCTTGGTCTTCTTAAAAAAAAAGTCAATATATCTGATTTCCTCTATACTTATGGCCCCTATTCTTCTGTGTACTTTATAATATGAAGAGTGTGAACCACACTTCTCCTCATGAGGGAAAATCCACTCCACACATCATGCTGCGACATGTTTTTGTTTTGAACTGAGATTCACAAAATAATGCAGCACTTGCAAAACACTGTTGGCACGTCAAGCTGTATTTTGATTTCCCTTTCAACACAATACTTCAACAAAACATGTGTATGTTGAAAGTGACAAAACATGTCTGCTGTACCAACCTACTGATCTGCAGGCAGATGGACACGTATTCAAATGTTGATGTATTTTGTGCGTACATAATGTAATTGAAAAATATGTTCAGGATGAGGATCGCAAGTTGCTGGTGGGTTTCCTAGAGGATGTCATGACGACCCTGTCTCTGTCCCGTGCACCTCTGGACAGTTTAAAGGCCTCCTTTGTAGAGCTGGGGTGAGACACACACACACACACACACACACACACACACACAAATACTTTCCTACATAATCAACAGTGGATTATCAGACTACATTCAGCAATTTTGAAACCATATCTCTTGTCATTTTCCAGTCTCTTTTTTATAATATAATGTAACGGTTAAGTATAGCTGAACTGTTAACTATGCAAGCAGAGAAAGCTTTCAAAGGAAAGTCAATTAAATGAAAAACTATTCCAGGTGTTTACAAGCAGTGGTGTTTTAAAGTAGATTGAATAGGTTGTATTTTATTTCATATCTTTCTTAACACAGTATATGAAATGGCTCGCCTTGAAACACGCTTTCTCATGTGTACTCACAATTATTTGCCGTTTTGCTGGTCTCAAAATAATCTCAAACACTTTGGAAAGTCAGTTATTGTTTGACAGCTGCCCCAATAATAACCAGTATTTATGTTATGCTCTCTTTTCAGCGCCAACCCAGTGTACCATGAGCTGCTGCTCACTGTGCTGTGGTACGGGGTGGTGCACACCTCTGCACTGGTGCGCTGTACTGCAGCACGGATGTTTGAGGTAGGAAAAACACACACAAATACACACAGATAGTGTATTGAACAAGCACAGATTGTTTACAAAAATACTACCTTAAAAATGTGTCATTGTTGAACAGTTTCTCTTTCTTTTTGAATTTTAGCAAGCCATACAAGTAAATGACTCTTCTATAAAGTGTATAACACAACATGGCTGCACAATTATGGATATCATTGTCATTTACATATTGTTTTGCATATTGTGATTATCTTCTTAAAGCATATTGATGTTATGAGTACATTTGAATATAATTATTATTGAGCTAAAATATCAGTCATACGCAATTGTGCAATACTATATCATTGATGCTATGTTGGAGTTTATCTATTTGCTGTACATGTGCCAGCTCTGCTTGCTGTTGCTGCTGTTTGACATGCATTGTATATTTACTCTGTCTTAAGACTAAACACAACTGTAACTTATAAGGCCCCGGTTCAAACTGCTTTACTAGACCCTCGCAGAGTTAACATCAGACAGATATTCACTGTGCACGGCCCTCAGAACGCACTACATAAATATCTGCTGCATGTCAGCGAGAGGCCAAAGTCAGCAACCTCAAACTATAATCAAAAGAGTCCAAGGCCTGTTTCTTTTCAGTGTTGTTGGAAAGTATAATTTAAACGGAATGAATTAATCTATTTTTCTTACTTATTAGTATTTCAGATCTGTTGAAATATAAAACTACTGTTATGTTTCAAGAGGGACGACTATTTTCCCATGTTTGTGCTTGCCAGTTTGCCAAGGCAACAGTGCTGTCCTAAACACCCAGAAGAAACCACGTCCTTTGAGGTCCGTGCACACTGCAGGTCACGTATTGGACAGGGGGTCTAGGTACAGCAGTAGAGCCGGGCCTATGTTCATCTAAAGTTTGGGGAGGAGGAGGTTTAGGCTGTATTCATGTCCCCCCTGTTTTGTGGAGTACTTTCCCAACACCCCCCACTGTCACCTCTCCATAGTGACTAGCTGTCCACCCTTGCAGAGGGTTGTAATGCGGTCCTCTTTCACAGATCCCAGATCAGATTTGTCAACTATTTGATCAATGAAAAGCTGAAATGAATGCTAATCTGACCTGGAGTCTGTGCAAAGAGCCCACAGCTTTATGCTCACCATACTGTTAAAGTATTTGTGCAGTTTAGCTATGTTGGCTTCACATTCCTTCTGCATACATGCGTGTGCATGTGTGTGTGTTCGTTTGTGTGTGTGTGATTGTGTACTCATTTGCTTGATACATGCAGTGCCGTTCCGTGCCTTGCAGCTATGGTTTTGTCATTGTATATCACTTTCTTCCTATCTTTTTGTTTTTTCTTTATCCCTCCCCCCCCCCTTTTTTTTTTTTTGCTTCTTTCTTTTTATCTCTCTATCTATTGGCGGTGTTGCTCGCTCTTGTCCCAATGCCCCGCCCACCTCTGTGACATCACGGCTGGCTCTGTCCAATCCGATCAGCTGCTGGTGAAGGGGGTGAATGAGACGCTGGTAGCTCAGAGAGTGGTGCCGGCTCTCATCACACTGTCCTCCGACCCTGAAATGTAAGTGGAACGACAACAACAATAAACCGCGCCGCGTCTCTCCTCTGCCCCCTTCTCTTTGCCGCTTGAGAACCATCACACTGAAACAAGTCTGTACCTGCCAGGAGCAAACTCAGCACAAAAGTATTTCCCAAGACTCTAATTACATCGATATCTAATTTAACCCATTTCATTTAATAACATTCTCCTTCCTGAGGCGTCGTTTGCTCCTGTGCAGGTTTAGGCTGGCCATGTGTTGGTTCATCAGCATGACCAACGTTAACTGCATGTACGCACTAACCCACGCCAGCTCTTCATCGGTCTGCAACACTAACTAGTCCATTATTGTGCCTGCATGCAGCAATAGCACCGTGCCTGCTCCTCTTCCTCCCCTCCCTCACCGTTAAAGCAGAGCCTCTCCTCCTGACCGGCCGTCAGCTAGTGGTCGGCTCTCCTCACCCGTCAGTTTTATCCTGTCACTCTATTTCCCTTTCTTTCTCTCTGTTATCCAAACCATCTCATCTGTCTCTACCTCTTTCCTTCACCCCTCCCTCCTCCTGTCTCCTCCCCTCTCTCATCCTGCTGTGTGGTGGGTTTTCAGTTGGTTCTCCGAGGCATGAGTGAAGCATTAGTAGATCGCCGTGCGGCTCCGGCCCTTATTACTCTGTGCAGTGGGCCTGAATTGTGAGTCAAACGACACAAACAAACCTCTCTGTAAACATTGTCATTTTGTGGGCTGCATCCTTACAGTGTCAGTCTTCCTGGAAATGTGTCTGGCTGAGCTTGAATGAGCATTACAAATATGTGAGCATGTGACACCAAAAGCCTTTACTACATCTGAAGTGTATCGGCTCCATTCACCACACACAGTGGAAGAGGAAGTTAAAGCATGGAGTAATTTGCCTCTCTTCCTTTAATCAGCCTTTAATTATCCTCTGATGTGAAGCCACGGTGATTGGCTAAACAGCTTAAAGTTAAATGAACACTCGTCTAGTGTAATCTTCTGTCCTTTCATTACAGTAAAAACATGCCATGCTTTTAAAAGACGTTTAGCTCACCTATAAGCAAGATAACTGCATCTAGTTTGTGATTAGACACGATGATTACATTAGTGGCAACACTGTTGGAATGCAGCCCTTTGCATCTCATTATTCTCTTTATTGAAAACCACATGCTATTGGGGACACACCAGACCCCGGATTCAACACACATTGTTTCTATATGTCTGGCATGATGTACTTGACTTACTTCAGCAGATAACCGAGTCTATAGACATGTCTGCAGTCTGTCCTGCTCCTACTGACATTGGAATGATTATCTAACATCACCCTAACGGCACCCCAATAATCTGCTTATTTAATATAATCATCACGTTTTGTCAGATATTTGACTATGCATTATTATGTTTTATGAATGAAATGTAATGATCCCCTTAAAAAAGACCCATTATATTTCTCGTTAAGCTTAGTTTAAGAATGCTGATATGAATATTCCTTATTGATGTAATCAATTTAGATCTGGGTTAAAATATAAATAGCTAGTTTGGTCTAATCAGGATGCACCAATACATTTCAATATAATAACTGATCTACTTAAATCAGAAGCTACCAGATGATCATCATTGCAACTATCCAGTCAAACGTAAACTTGAACATCAGAGCGGTTAGCTGTAAAGCTGGCAGTCCACTATCTGAGGAACCACCTCAGTCTTCTCTGCGGTAACTGACATGTCATTACTATGTAATCACTATATTTGGATAAAACCGAGAACATGTGTTCGCTAAAATAGTCCTACTGTACCTCTTTGTGGTTTAGAGTAAATGCTTACTCAGCATTGTAATTACAGATGTGCAAAAAATACATCTTTCTAGTGAAGTTTGTCTCCGTAGCAGTATTGGATTTTGTTGTGGTCACTTGTTTATTTGGATAACAAACTGGGGATCATTAAGCACAAGTGTATCTCCACTTTGGGATTTAGTCAGCTTGAATAGAAAGTTAAATGAAATGATGATAGTTTACATGAACATGGCCCAGAAAACTAAATCGGGTAAACGGATAATATTGTATTATAACTTAGCTTAAAGACACACTAATGGGAAACTGAAGAATAGCTTAAATATCGATGCTCAGACTGTGATTGGTCAAACCTGTGTCTTGCTCTCCTGCTGCTGCTTTTAGCTCAGTGAGGATATCCACTATCCCTGCCTTTGGTACCATCATGGAGACGGTCACACAGAAAGAGGTAGGAAGTGCACACGTGTCCATTATGCTGACTTATTACTAATGAATACAAATAATCACTATAAAGCATGTTTTAAACAATCTTTCTGTGTGTGTGTGTCTAGCTGCTGGAGCGTGTCAAAATGCAGCTGTCGTCCTTCCTGGAGGACCCTCAGTACCAGGACCAGCACTCTCTGCACATAGAGATCATCCGGACCTTTGGGAGAGTCGGTCCTAACGCTGAGCCACGCTTCAGAGATGAGTGTATGTGAAGGACATTTCAGTAGTGTATTTCTTATTTAGTTTTCTTTGGCTGCTTCTTATGTGCTAATTATTTGTCTTGCTCTAGTCGTGTTGCCACATCTTCACAAGCTGGCGCTGGCTAACAACAGCCAGGCGACGGAGATAAAGAGGATCGACGTCGCCACGCAGCTGTTTGAGGCCTACAGCGCCCTCTCCTGCTGCTGTATCCTTTTCAATCAAACTCAATGGTCTGTGAAAGCTGGGCCAATACACCGGTCAGCATGGGTTTAGCTTCGTTAGGGGGACTTTAATTTGTAGTCATAAAACTGGCGATATACTGATAACATTTCAGTTAAGCGCAAGTCTAAATTAGACATCCATCTTTTAGCTTTTGCTGCTAAGCAACTTCTTTGGATGTATACAACCTCTTAAAGCCCTCACGGTCTTTTTATGCAAGTCAAATAGGCCTGTTGCTTGCAGTAGTTTTAAGAGGATAAAAATAGGTTTTATGTCGGTATGCCATTTGTCGTAAAGCAAGCATTATAGCGAGAGTGGATGGCGTTCATGCTCCTCTGTACGATATTCATACTGGTCTAAATGTTATTTTGTATCGTGTTTCCTGTATTTGCTAAGCAGGAGTTTTGTGCTTAAGGAATTAAAGTCCCCTATAATTGCTTTCCCAAATATACTGCTTTTGATAACCCTGTCACACTTGAGGGGGAAACTATGCAGTTCCAAGAGTTCAGCTCACACACACTTTTTTCTAACTACTGTATGTATTTCCAAATGATTTACAAGAAGTCTGTGTCAAGGCCGGCTGGAGTTCAGGGTTAGCTGTCGTAGCCGTGAGTCAGTGGGACGGCCGTTGGAGCAACTGCTTAGAGGTGCTCCTGAATGCCTCTAGCTGTGTGGTGCGTATCAGCACGGCCCCTCCATTCAGAGTGTGGTTCAGTGTGTGTGTTGGCAGAGCTGGCCTGTCATTTGGCAGGAGGAGAAAGGGAAAATAAGCTGCCTCCATTTTTGGGGCTGAGGTAATTACAGGCTTGGTTAAGCACAGGAAAGGATGAGAGAGGGAGAAGGAGCGTGAGAGGAGGAACGGACTGAACAGCAACTCCAATTCTTAGGAACAGTTCCCAGGATAAGACTCACGTTTGCATTACCTCTGTCTCTGTCCTGCTTTCTCAGTCTTTTTTTCCTCTCTACTCCAGAAACCCCACCCCTCACTCACTCACACACACACACACACACACACACACACACACACACACACACACACACACACACACACACACACACACACACACACTCGGAGGAGAGCTGTTCTGAGGTTCATTCCTGTGGATCTTTGTCAAGCTGTGATTTCACAGTGCAGTAGTGTCCAGGAGGTATAGCCCTAACCTCAGAGGCTGTACCTCCCACTCCCACTGCACTCCTTTCTCATGTAATCAGTGCAAAGACCTCTGAAACTGTGCATTCCCATATCTAAAAATATGAATGTATGCACTCCCTCTGCCATACAGCTCCTCTGGCCATGACAGATGGCAGAACACATACAGTCCTGGACAAAGTACTATTTTGCTGGAAACTTCATTTGGTGCCATATACCAATAAACTTATTTTAGGCAGGCTTGTACATTCGAAGACAAATATTTTCTCAACTATTTTGTTTTTAGTGAGACATATTTCTTTAATATTTTGAAGTAAACTCCTCCCTTCTGGTAATTCTTGGAAGCACTAACCCAAATACTGTTTCCATGTCTATAAATGTAGTGATAAAAACAAGAAAGTCTGGAAAGATAAGGCTTTACATATCTAATCCTAAATTAAAATATAAATGTGTTTTCTACTCACACCTGGACTATTTATCACAGTCCTCATTAACTTTGTTACCGTCCGCCTCCCTGACTGGTTACAAGCAACAGTGCAGCTGGTATTGATTTCATATTCTTTGTGTCTCATCATTGCAAAATACAGTTCTTGAAACACCTTCTGCAGCGGGGCCTACCACAAAAGTGATCTTGCATACACCGCTAGGTATTTCCATCTGCCTACGACTTAGTCACAGCGATAGAAACCGTGTTGGATGCACTCCATAGTTTCTCATAGTAGTGTACATTTATATATTCAGTTTAATATTTAATATTCCATCCGTCACATACTTATGTATATATAATACCTTGCTTTATGTAAGGGATAATGTGCTGCGACGCGGTCATTATGGGGAAAAGAACACCGACAGGCTGATCAGGAGCCCGACGCGAAGCGGAGGGATCTAGATCGGCATGAAGTTTGCTTTTCGGCCCAACTGTATACAGTTAAATCGATCGGACTTCTTTCTGAAGATGTGAGCGTCCTTAACAACGGTCAATAAGTCCTTGACAGCGGTCTGTCTGTTCGGTATTAACAACGTGTCACGTGTTCTGAATTGACCAATCAGAATCGTGTATTCAACTAAGCCATGTAATAAATCTTGTCATTGTTCATTTGTAAATTCAACATGTATATTTTCTACCTTCTTGTCTTGTAATTTGTATTGTACAATGCCATGTCTTTTATGCTGCTGCAACACAAACATTTCCCAAATTGGGATCAATAAAGAACTATCTTATCTTAATCACGATATGTGTAGTTGTGATCAAAATAAGGGTTGAATTTGAAGATGGGTGTGGTCTGAGCAACCACTTTACACCCCTGGTCCGATTTGACAATGATTGCAAGGTGGTCTCTATTTAAAATATATGTTTAGTTGCAGTAGGTTCAGTTAAATAGGTTGTGTTGCTCTCTTATCCACGGAGATGCACGGTGCTTTGGATCCACTGGTTATTTCATTTCAGTCCTTAACTTCCTGTGCAGTTATTTCTGAGGAGGTGATGCTCAACCACTTCCTGCCGGGCCTCAGGTGTCTCCGGACTGACATGGAACAACTCTCACCTGAGCACGAGGTCAGGAGACCCTCGCACAGGGGAGGGGTTGATACACACTCACACACTCACAATGCACACATGTTTTAGTGTCCCGTCTGCATCCTCACACACTGATAGGCCAGACTGTCTCCTTCTTCACTCCTTTCTTCACTCCTTTCTCACACACTCATACACACACCTCTGCCATTTTTTATTTGTGTCTCGGAATCTCATGCGATCTATTTCATGTGAGCATTTTCCCAAGGTGACTAATGATCAGCTGATTGTTTTCCACTGAACACGTCCGCGCAGTCTGCATACCAGATTCCGAGACAGGAATTATTTTTCCAACCGCAACTTTCATGCATGTACAAATAGATAAAGATGTTTTTATTTTTGCCATGTTTGGATATAATTACACCCCTCGTCTTTTACCACTTCAGTAGTTAACACGTGTTTTGTATTGACATATTATGAAATATCAAGATTCTACGGAAGCCCTGAGACGCAAGTAGTGGTTGGTTTTAATGTCATTAACCGATATGTATCTTGTGTGTAGAATTTATGGATGGTTTAAAACTCACCTAAGAGAAAACATGAATTTAGTGGGCTAGTTGTGCTCTTCATCCTCTTGAGGCAGAAATGATTTACTATAACAACCATTTAGGAAAAATTCTTCTAAAAATAAATCACCTATAAAATCGTTTTGTTTCCATCTATTTAGGGACATGGCAAAATGATCTGTATAAAACCATCCGTTCTTAGATCATAAACACTGGAAATAAACAATTTGCCTCTCAGTGTTTCCATAAGATTCAGTCTGACTCCTTAATACATGTCGTCTCTTTGTGTATCCTCAACAGGGTATTCTGAGTTCCATGATCAAAGAGTGTGAAATCAAGATTGAAAACCGAGGAATGGCCGACGCACAAGGGTGAGAAAAAGCAACGTCCTATTCACACCATCACATCTCCTTAAGCACGTTTTCAATACTGTGTTTCATTGCATGAGACGCAGTGACCGCTTCAAGTGATGACTTTAAGTGGCAGTTAGGAACAATGAGGAAAAGTGAGAAGTATTCCTACTGTGAGGAGAGGAGTCACCTAACAGTGTTGGGACTGGGCCCATTCTGTGTGGGTTAATACCCCGGGGAGAGGAGAACATGTGAGAGTGTTGGACCACACTCATTATGCGGGTATCTTCACAGAGAGAGCAGAAAATGTTGTTTGGAAAGCCTTTGGACCGCAGCCATACTGTGGGTGTCCTTTAAAACATCTTGTTAACATGTGTTCGGGCTCATTAAAAAGCGTTCATATATGGATGTCAGAAGTGGCTGTGTGTCTGCTTCTCCCGGTGCACGCTCTCTGTGTTTTGGGTTCGTTTCCCCCAAAAACCCTCGGTTAAACTCTGAGGTTAAATTCTCTGTGTTTGTGCCGAGAAAATTGTGTTCTCTTTCATTTTGGTCAGACAACTCTGTCTTTGACGTTTAATACAATAAATGATCTGGATCTTTTGAGGACTGTGGACCTTATTTGCCCCGGTGCGATCGTCGCTTTCACCCTGGGGTGAAATATTCCAAAGCACTCGCATAGCAGAGGTGTAATTCTTTGTAGCTTGTTTACTTGCACAATGCAAACTAAATCACAGTATAGTATGTCCATAATGTTATCAACTCCTTAAATTCATGTTGAACACTTTCATGCATACAAAAAATGTATATTTGTAGAAAAAAAAGTCATAGTATAGTTTGTTAAAAAGAATTAAAAACATAGTAGAAAATGTTCAAGATATCATACATTTTAATTAAATAAATTCAGTTTAGATGTTAAAAATGCATTTCACTTGTTCATGGACCTTTCTTCAAAAATAAATTGCCAAGATTATTCAAACGGATAAAGTGATACACACAGGAAAGTTAAGGCCACAAAATATGATCCAGACAAACAGTTTTGTCCTTTGTCTAAGTGATGGTGTTAATCTGTCAACACCTGTAACCTCTGATTATCCGTCTGTTGAGCAATGCTTGTTATTTAGCCGTTCCACTGCATCACTGTGAATACCAGCTAACTAAAAAGAGGAACTTGTGGAGCCGTTAGACTGTAAAAATCAGGAGGGGCCGTATTAGCGAACAGCTTTTCCCTCTAAAGAAGTAGAGTAAAGGCCGACTGAAGCTCGTCAACAGATAGGAGGATTGTCTTGTTGTTTCTGTTATGCTTTTATTTCTGTTTTCCAGTCCAGGTAACCTTGCTTCATCAGATCCTTTACACCATGTTTTTTTATCTCACAGCTCAATGTCCATTGCCTCCAGTTTGGTGGGCGAGGATGCCAAGACCAAGTTCCTGAGCAAGATGGGTCAGCTGACCACGTCTGGAGCCATGCTGGCCAACGTCTTCCAGAGGAAGAAGTGATCTCCACCCTGACGACCCCCTGCTGGCTTCGGGAGCTTTTCATTCTACTGGAAAAAGCATTGGTTCAGCTTAAAGTAGACATGTATTGTTTTTCAATCTCAAGAAAGGAAGATTTGCTGAAAGTTGTGTTGGTTTAAAATCAGTGCAGAAATACTTAAAGCTGAAAATCAATGTTTTTTTTGCAGTGAACGTTTTTCCCTCTGCTCATATTGTTCTACTTAATCATGGCGATGGCATCGTCCAGGACGAGGGATTTGCTTTTATGAATTAGTGCTGTCAACATTGTCATTTCAGAAAGAGGAGATGGACTGAAGAACAGTGTAGGGATTGGGATGCACCCCCCAAAGTGAAGGTTTCCTGGACGTTTCTGGACTTGAAAGTATGAATTTAAGTTGATTTCAGTGCAGTACTTCCTGTATCAGAAGAGCTTCACTCATCTCTGAGAAACTCTGAGCACCGCCTGCTGGATTTAATCTAGAATTTCAAACGGCAGTTGTGCGATAGATGCACTGACTTGCATTTGTTGTAGAATAATGATTCTAATTGACAACAAAACGGCTCTGCCTTGTACAGTGTATCTGTACTACTCTGAAGTATTGCATACTTGAAGCTATACATCTTATGTCTTGCCTTTATTTCATCAGTCTGACTGTTTTTTTGTTTTGACAGGTTCTGTTTTATAACTTATTTATGTCTTAATGAAAAAAACCTTATTCCAACTTCCAAAGAAATTTGCACTTCACTTGTTCTTGATTATATACACTATATATATATTTGTTTTAATTCAGAGTCTTATACATAATGAACATTATCACTACTGTTGTTGGATTTATTTGATCCGTTTTGGCAATGTGAAGTTAAGAGAACACTGACCTTGTTGTTCCCTCAGTCCGTTGCATCTCGTCTGTGTCGCAGTGTCTCCGATAATTGTATTTTTTTTCTTTTCTGAAGTGGGTATTTGGTTCTATTTTTTGTTGTTGTTCTTTTTCAATATGCTCTACGAGAAACGGTAAATAACTATCATACACTGAACTACAGAGTATGGTACTCATTATGTATATTTGAAATCGGTGTCATGGTTTAATAAAAGATGGACATGAGTTGTGTACTTAAATATACTTCTGGAGGCCTCATTGAATGTCTGCACACTGTTTTCAAGTTCTGATTACGGCTCAAAGTGTCGGCAGGTGGTGAAGGCTGTAAAAGAAGTCACTCCACAGACAAACACGCACTCCGTCTGTCCTGGCCCCTCTCAGCCAACCCTTTGATGTGCTCTATTGTCTGCTTAGTACAACAAACCAAAGTCCATCTTAAGGGGACATTCCCAACTACTTACTACAGATATGAGAACAGAAGTAAAAGCTCAGATCTGCCGGCAAGATTGCACTTTCTATCCATGCTATCTGTACTTTAAACAATGAGGTTAACTTTGGCCTTAAAAGAGGACTATTGTTTCACCTCGAAGGAATTAAACGGAGCTATCAAAGCACAGTCAATCTTTAAGAGCTGCACTTATGTAGTGGTTGAACAAAACGAGAGTGAACAAACACTTCTTGATAAAGACATGATTTGCATATTCAGGCTAATATTCAACCCTGATCACTGATAACATGGCAGGTGGACAAATAATTGATTCACGGCCAGATGGAACGGGAGGGCATGGCAGCAGTGTGTGTCTATATATATGCGTGTGTGTGGGTGTGCCTGTGTGTTCCTATCTGTAGATATGTGTGTCAGACAGATGCCTGATATGCGATTTGCATTCCTAGTGAATGGTTTTGTTCTTTGTGTGTCAAAACAACTTTTCTGCCAAGACCCTTGCATGGCTTCTTTCGCCATTCAAATATGTGTTTGCACATCTGGGTGTGAGCGTGTTTTTCTCAATATGCAATGTGTGTGTTTTCATGACATTTCTCGTGGCATTTTTGGCGCTGCAGAAATGGCGTCGGGAGGCACCTCTTACTCACATTGGTGACTCATGGATCACATCTGTTTCCAAAGCAACACATCCAGCCCAAAACCCGCCGGAACACGGTGGCTAAGCATAACGTTTTAGTCCGTTCAGTTCTGTGTGTGTGAGGGCGATACGCATGTTTTTCTGCCTTTTGTGCTTTTCAGGGAGCCCATGCTGAACCTCTTGAAGCTTCCTCCCAAAATCATGGCACCAAAACAGGCTGCGGCTGCTTTCTTCTCTGCAACGAGTGTTTGTTACTTCAATGGAAACCATGGCGTGTGTTTTTGTGCATTTTTGTGTATATGAGCCGTCTGGTTCAGGCCTCCTTCGTGAACTTTGACTTGTAGGTGATGCTTAGCAACACAACCCATACTGACTCAGGTCATTTGAGGTGTGATGCTTGTAAAGCAGCATGCATACGTTTTTGTATACATAAAACAAGCTGCATTGTGACCTGTTTGAAGCCGAACGGTGACTTCTCTGTGTTTTCTGTTGAGTTTTGTTGGTAGGGCCTGACTTTGGATGCCTGGCTCTTAATTGCTACTGTGCGAGCTGCAGAGGCTCCACCACGAAACAGCTTCTCTCAGCATGTTTTTACAGGAAGAGGGGGAGGATGAAGCCCATTACCTCCAGTGGTTCAGCCTAAAACCCTCTTAATATTTCCTTTTTTCAAAGTTCTTCTTCTCTCTTTTCTTTTTTAGGTACACTTCTATAACTCTTTTCAAGTAATGAAGATGTCCTTGCATCTGTTTTATACCTTGTTTACCTCTTTTCTCCTAACGTGCTGACCAACCCTTTCCCACATTCAAGGTATTTGCATAACTGTCACTTTGAAAAGAACATGTATCCTCCACTCTGCCATAACCTTCCCTCTATTGACTTGCCAAGGTGGGCTTGGTCTAATCTCCCATGCAAATTCTGTTTTTTTTCATCTTCCCTGGGAGCAAAAAAAAAACAGCTGTTTCCTGGAGGCAGAAAGCTTTTAAATAATGGCTTCTTTAAAAATGATCAGGGTTGTTCCATTGCAGGACAGACACTCCAGGAACTGCTGATGCTACTGCCTCCTGTGACGAATGGCACACGATGTGAGATCAATGAAAATGACTACATGCTTTCCCCCAGTTTGTGTCATTGGAATTAGTCGATGAAGTGCGGTCATAAGGTACATTGTTGAGCAAAGCATATGGAAAGTGCCGCATGTCCAGTGGTGGAGAGTACTAAGTACATTTACTCAATGACTACTTAAGTACAATTTTGAGAGACTTTACTTGAGTATTTCTATATTTTGCTACTTTATAATTAAAACTAGCTGCACTTTTACCAGCTTTGTTCACATGTTTATGCATCAATAATTATAATGAAAACACCAATGACCAATCTGCAAAATGAGTACTTTGGTACTTTAAGTATATTTAGATGCCTAATACTATACTGTTGTACTTTTACTTGAGTAACATTTTGATAACAGGACTTTTTCTTGTAACATAGTATTCCTACACTCTGGTATTTCTACTTGTACTTGAGTACAAGATCTGAGTACTTCTCCCACCTCTGCACATGTCAAATCAGCATAGGTTGTTTGAACATTAGGTGTATAAAGGTTCCGTGATGCTCTTACATCACTGAAAACAATGAACTCTAACTGTCACAAACGCACTCATTAATTCAGAGGAAGAGATCCGTGCTTAGACCAGGAGGGAAAAGGAGGGGGGGGGGGTGTAATCCTTTTATTTTTTTCTTCACATATGACATCGTGGGAGGAGTTCCCTCAGTCCGTTTTTACAAGCTGTTGCTTGCAGCTCACTCCACAAAGCGTGGGTGAAAGCAGAAGGAAGATGAGAGGAGAAGTAAGGTGGGAACTGCAGCTGCCTAGAAGGGAATGAAGGCGCAAGAATGCCCTGTGAGACGGCGTGGAGACCCCGCCACATTTACGCACACTAAGTGATTTACTGTGAGGGATCCTGGACGAGAATCGGATCGTCGTGTTACGAGTCGTCATTTTGCCTGAGAAAGAACAAGTTGCCGTCAGAAGTTGTCTTCACTAACCTGCAGAGATGAGATTTAACTTATTGATACTCCGAGGCTGGATAACATGTCTCCTGGTCACCTTTTACGCACAGGTAATAACACACTTTGCTAATACAAAGAAGTTCTTTTTCAGATAACTTTATCTTTATGACTAAATAAAGAATCTTGAACTGCATTTAATAGTCACACGTTGATCATTACTTTGCTGCAACTTTTGTTCTCCTATTCATACTTTTTGGAGCTGTCAAGTTTAAAACTGGTCATCATAATGTTTATTTTCGCGAATAGATGGAAAATAGGGTATGTTAGAGTAAACCATAATATGTCATCACATCAGATGATTGGTATGAACTGGAAGAAAGAGTGGAATGGAGGTTGGCTTTTACGCACGGACACTGACTGGAAACGGTTTTGTTTTGGTGGAGTCCTACTCCCCTGTTCTGACCACAAAAACACCGCTGACAACTGGATGCTGTTATCCCTTTACCAAGCATTCTCTCCCGCGTCCTGAGGGGACTGGTACGGGCCAAATGGCTCACCACTCACCAGGAGCCCTAATAGCTCTTCCAAAGTGAGAAGCAGAGGCCAACAAGGGTCCACAGAGATCCAGAAAAGAAGTCACTACAAATAAAGATACAATTATCCTAGGTTTTTATTCCCCTAGATCCCCTGATTACAGCAACTATTTCACTGTCATTGGCAAATACCATTGCAAGGCTCGAGGCACTTACTTGATCCAAAGTATGATTTTCTTCTTTTATGACAATATCTTAGTATTATGAGAGCTACAAAAAGTCTCAGCTGATCCACAGTTTAAATGAGAGGAAAGTGAATGTCCCAGCAGGGCATGTTGTTGTCCATGTTGTTTAGTCCGAGGAGCTAACTCCGTCCAGGTGGAGCAGTTTATGAGATGTGGTTGCAGTGGTGGGACTGCTGGGCACCAGTGAGCACGGCTGTTTGCCTATGTTACCGTAAGCAAGCATCGTTATAACTTTGACTGGAACAGACTCTCTTTCTTCATTTTTTCCCTTCTCTGCTTCACTAAAAAGTTGTGCAATAGATAATACCCAGGGAGGGCATTGCATAGTATCCATGGTGAGATCTAAAGAGGTAATATGGCACAGAAAAAGGAGGTTTTTCACGGTCAAATGCAAGTCTCATTTTGTTAGGTATCGGCAATGCCAGGAAAAATAGTCAGTGCCGAAAAGGACTGAGACGTATTTGTCATCTACGTTTTAAGGTGACATTGCAAAACCTTGGCTTTGGTTTGTTCCTGCCATTACTGACTCACAGTATCCCCAAAGAATTCCCCTTCATATTCTTGGTTTTCAACCACTCCATCCTTTTCTTTCCAAGTGCATTTCTAACGGTCTGTGTGACATTGAGCAACATAAAATTACTTCAAGATGTTGAGATCTTAAAAAGTCAACACATAATGGTGGATTAATGTACTCGCCTGCGGACATGGCTCCTGTGCTTTTTATTAGCTGGCTTGTTTCGCCACTCTGACCATCTTTCTCAGATTCAGTCATCCAACAGCAACAAGTCTGCATGTTAATTATTCTCTTAATGATGGGATCTAACCTCATAGCTCCATCACATTACTCTAGTGATCAGTCTACCTCGGCTTCAGCAATATCAGGCCTTCAGATCCAAACTTGATTTAACTTTACAGATATTCAATGCATAAATAAAGCATACTGTGGTGTTTGAAAAAAGAGGCAGGAGGAGGAATTAGAGGTGTCCATGTCTCTGGTGATTTCCCACTTTTTCTTTTGTGATAAGCCAATCTTTCTATAAATATTAAATAATTTGTCGTGCAAAAAATGATTGTGTTTTTTGCCCCTCAGATATGGAAACACCCTGCTGTTTTTTATCTTAAAATCTTAGAAAGTGAATATCTTTGGGTTTTTCACTGACAACACATTTAGAACGTTAACTCTGGCTTTGAGAAACTGGAATGGATTTGTTATTTTTACTATTATCTCTGACATCTAACCGAACGCTTCAGTAGTCTGAACATCACAAACCGTTTTTAAGATAAGGCAATGCAGAGTGAAATAATTCACACCTTCTCAAAATCCTCAACCAGTATTGTTAAAGTTTTGGGAGTTTATCTTGGGAGATTGTAAAATATCATAAATTACTGCAGGTGGCATTTCAAAGGGATTGTTGAAATGCCTTTTAAAGAATGATTCACATGTCCAAACGTTGTTCAAAGCTCTGTATGAAGCTTTTACAGCACCTTGTCGTGGAAAAAGGTGATGTAAAGTCACGCTGTGCTTCTCTTGGCTCCGGACCAACAACCGTTATGCAAATTCTCTGGAGCTTTGACAGCAAAGGAATGTGTGGGGGGATCACAACACTGCTGAGGGATAATCAGGACATCAGCAGCACAGCTAGGAAAAGAGTTTTAAAAAAGGGCTTTACTAAGAATCAGGGAAGCAACAGGACATAGCCTTTTTTCCATTTAATGTTCTCTATATCCATCCAATTTCCCTCCTCTTGTCTTTCTCTGTTAGACTCACATTTAAACGGGAGTGCACATTTGAATCCATATGGCAGATAAAGTTAGCTTTGAGGTTGGATGTTCTATCTTGACCGTCATGATAACCTACAATCATATAGGGTGGATCAGCTCTTTTCCTCGTACATATATATATTTAGTGAGTTGAAACGCATAACTGGGACCAAATGTTTAGATGTGGCGGTCACAGAAATACAATTCCCAGCATTCCTTTGGCTTCCTGTGCACTCTGGCCCAGTTGAACGGACTGACCACCACGTGTGTCTCCACATCTTTGCCTTTCTATCTAATCCACCTATCCTCCTGCACCGACATGAGCCTCTCTCCATGGGAACCTTCCCTCCTCGTGTCACTTGTGTCTGCTGCAGCACATGTTCCTCATTAGGGCTGCGGTCCAATCTCTGAGCGCTGCATCATTATCCCTCCGCCTGATTCTAAAGACTCTTTATGTGCGAGAGGCTCAGTGGAGGTAATTAAACATTCACCAGTGTTCGTGTTGTGCTGCCTGCGGCCTGACCAACAGACACTGAGAATAAACAGGGTTCAACATGTAGGTGTGTGGTGTAAATAACAAGGGAAAGACCATTTAGAGTTAGGTCACATTCATTTTCTATTAAAAAAACCATGTGAATATTTGAGGAAGGTTGAAATTCAGAGATAAAGGAATGTTTGAAGTGTAAGGCAGGTGAAGATTTAGACATTTAAACGAGATTAGAACAAATCACGTCAGATTAGATATTCTTTATTGATAATAAAAAGAAATGGTACAGTATCATGCAAACAAGGCTTTGCACATAATTAAAACATTGAAAATAAACAGTACATACATACCAATAGTAAACTTTACCTTTTGAGAGAGCAGGAGGATTCTTCACATTCACTCATCTACACTTCTGCGGTAGTATTTTCTTCACAGTATTAATTAGTATAAATAACTGAATTAATGTTTAATTTCAAGGGAAAAAATCTCAGGATTGCTGATTGAGCGAACGCTGAGGTTAGCCCGATGTCAGCGGATGCAGTCAGGCCTATAGGTCGTGTTTTTCTACATTTATATAAAGACACTGTGGCTTTGGCAGAGCTTCTGTCATAACAGCCAGATTCTGTAATTCAGCAGTGTGTGTGTGTGTGTGTGTGTGTGTGTGTGTGTGTGTGTGTGTGTGTGTGTGTGTGTGTGTGTGTGTGTGTGTGTGTGTGTGTGTGTGTGTGTGTGTGTGTGTGTGTGTGTGTGTGTGTGTGTGTGTGTGTGTGTGTGTGTGTGTGTGTGTGTCAACTTCGTGGATTCATCTTCTTATTACAGACACATGCATTATCTCTTCGATTTACACGGAATCTATTGCACGTCTGTCCGTCCTGGGAGAGGGATGTTCCCCTTAAACTGTGGGTTTTCTCTGGAAGTGTTTCCTTGTTCGATGTGAGGGTCTAAGGACAGAGGGTCTAAGGACAGAGGGTGTCGTATTTCTCATACTGATATTCTGAACAATCTGTGCTGTTGTATTTGCTGTAAAGTGTCTCTACTGTAGGCTATTTTTATTATATTTACAGCACTTTGGCTCGACCAAAAATCGTTTATAAATGTGCTATACTGTATAAATAAAACTTGGTTTGAGCCTGTTCCTGTTTAACTGTTAACTTTAATCTCCAATGCAGCAAGGACTCCATGCTGTATCTTACTGTTGAATTATAGCACGATATTTAGCATTATAACAACTTAAAATAAAATGAACTCACCATTAGCAGCTGCCTCAAGTTTTGTTTATATTCTCAACACTTATTTCATGTGGGTAATCTTACCAAGCGTGCCAAAAACACGTTGATTGATAGTTGGGATGCAGCCAAGGGTTTATTAATTCGAGCCAACTTGAGTTGATGCATTTGGTTCTTCTTATGTCGGCTTTCTGGAGTCAGGGCTGATGGGTTGGAGGGTGCGCATGCTGTGGTCAGGTGCTTCTGAGAGGGTGGAAAGAATTCCTGGGCACATCTTGGAAATGTTTTAACCATCCTCCTCCTCTCATTACTCACCGCCATCTCAAAATATCAAGTGTGGATTTGAAAGATGAACTGAAGAGGAATGGTGTCGTAAAGGGAAATGAATGTTTGTTTGTGTTCTTTACATGATAACAAAACTAACTCTATGTCTTGATACTTTTTTAGAATGGGGCCTCAAAATCTATCAACCAGTGTGAAGATGAAAGATATTATTTAAAAGGCTCCTCCAGATGCTGCAAGAAGTGTCAACCAGGTAATGACACACACACACACACACACACACACACACACACACACACACACACACACACACACACACACACACACACACACACACACACACACACACACACACACACACACACACACACACACGCATGGATCAGCGCTTTGAGCACCAGGAAAAGCGCTATATAAATGTAATGTATTATTATCAAAGTGAGGAAGAAAGGGTACATTGCACATATCGTTTACTCAATGGAAGAAGCATGAAATAAAAATAGATTTCCATTCACAAAGGTCCTGGATAAAAAGAGGAAGGATGTTTAAAAACGGAACATATTGGCTTAAAATATCTCAGACGTGCACATGTTTTGACACACACACACACTCTCAATTTATGTTGACATTTGACCCACTACATCAGGGGTGTCAAACTCAAGGCCCGGGGGCCAAATCCGGCCCGCGACTTCATTTTATGTGGCCCCACAAGAGCTTGCAAAAAATATGATTTTATTATATGGTTACATGCTACTTTACAGAGACACGTTGCCCATAAACTACATGTCCCACAATGCATCTGAAATTTGACTTTTCTCTCAGAATTTGACTTTTCTTTTTTTAAATGTCACTTTTTTTTCAAAATGTCACTTTTATTTTTTGATTTTGACTTTTTTTCCAGAATGTGGCTTTTCTTTTTAAATCATTTTGTGACATTCTCACTGAAGAGACCTGCAATTATTTGCCCTAGACTTCTGCTTTCAGACGTAGTTAATTATGAAGGTATTACCCTATCCGATAATAATCCAATGCAGAGCAATAATGTAATATAATAAATTATTTTAAATATGTTAAATATTTATATATGTATTTGTATATAGTCTTAAAGTCACAACCGGCCCTTTGAGTGCAACCATAATGCGAATGTGGCCCGCAATGAAATTGAGTTTGACACCCCTGCCTAGATGTACCAAGTTATTTAAAAAAAGGAAAAGGACTAGGTTTCCTCCTTCCATCGTGGTTATGTACGGTTTGTTAACTCCATCCGTTTTCTTCTTCGCTCTGTCTCTCTCTTGCTCACTTTTTTTAGGCTTCCACGTGTTTTCCGACTGCACTGATTCCGACAGCACTATATGTAGAACATGTAACAGCGGTGAATACCAGCCCGGATGGACCGATGAGAACCACTGTCTTCAGCAGAAGTTCTGCGACGAACGTCAGTACCTGCAGTCTCAAAGATTTGAGATTTGATTATTTTTGTCAAACATATTCTTTTTTATTTAATTGTGTTTGGCCGGGGGCTTCTGTTGTTTTTTGGGAGGGAGTTTTGTGTAATTATACTGGAATAAACTAAAAAGATGGATCACTGTATAGACCAAACTGATGATGATTGTGCAAACTGTAATATAAATACTATGTGACCAGTACAACAATGCATCGTTACTAAGATGCTATTGCAACACCTTTCATTAGGTATCAACCAAAGTTAAGATGAACGATTTAGACATATCTTTGTACTAAAATACGCTCTTCTTTTGAACACCAGATAAGGGTTTCAAGAAGCGGCTTGAGAACTCGATGGCGGAAGAGCCGTGCAGCTGCCGCTCCAGCCTCCAGTGCAGTCCCATCAACTGTGAGTTCTGCGAGAAGATACCCACCTGTGGCGCTGGGTATGGACTGGAGGTGGACCTCGGTGAGACACACGGACACAACACACACCTCAAACAATTACAGCAATGTCACTTAGCGATTTACTGAAACGTCTGCCATTATTTCCAGAGTCTTCTGATGAGATGAAGACGTGTGTTCCGTGTCAGAAAGGCTTCTTCTCTGCTGACAACAGAGCCGAACAATGCAAACAATGGACTAGGTAAGTGTATACAGTACCAGTCAACAGTTTGGACACACCTTCTCATTCAAGGTTTTTATTTATTTGAACTATTTTCTACATTGTAGATCGATACTGAATACTTCAAAACTATAAAAGAACACATATGGAATTATCTAGTAAACAAAAAAGGTGGTAAAAAATCCAGAATATGATATATTTTAGATTCTTCAAATCAGTCCCACATGTTGCCTTGATGACAGCTTTCCAACCGTCTTGAAGGACTTCCTTGAGGTGCTGGGCACTTTTTAGCCTCACATACTTTAGGGTTGTGAAGGGAGAATGCAATTAGGTGGCTGTTTTCCGCCTCACCAGCAGCCAGCTGTTATGAGTAACACTCACACCACTTCCCCTGAAACCCCTGACCAACCACCAGCCTCCACTGCCAGCCGGATTCTTAATGATGACGATGACGAAGGATAGAGAGAAGATGTTGTTATTCTCTCCATCTGTTTCTCTTTCTCTCCTACGTCATTGCAGATACTACCGTAAAGGCTGGCAGGTTGGCGTGTAACATGTAGAGGGAATAGAATAGAACCAGTGTCTGTCAAGTTGTAACTCTCTTTTTGTGATTTCTCTTCCAGTTGTAATGCGGAGGGCAGGAGTGAGATGCAGCCCGGCAGCGCCCAGGCAGATGCAGTGTGTGGGCACCCTGTCTCTGGTAAGACATGGACACATTCACTGCTGACTGTCAACATGCAGAGACAATTACAAGCAGAACACATGTCTTGTTTATTGTATTTGTTTTGCTTAATTTACTTACTGACGCCAGAGGGGCAAATGATTAAATATGTCTAAGCTGTTGTAATACTTATTTTGGCCACAAGAGGCTGAACTGCACCACTACCCCATATTCTAAAATTAAAAGCAGTTATATTTTCTTTCTTTCCATTCCCACTTAATTTAAGGTACATTATACTGTGTGTTAGCGGGTTAAGTAACACTACTGTCAAGTTCATAACTGGAGGAAAGCTGTTTCATTCATTGATGAAACAATTCTACAATTATCTGCAAATCTTTTGAAATCAGACTTAGAAAATCGATTTTTCTCAGGTCTTCTGTATGATTGACAGTAAATGTATAGTATAAAGACAAGCTCTGCCCTCCTCTTTTTGCCGGTGCAGCCCCCTCCTGGGTTATCGTTTCTGTTCTGTCAGTCATCACGGTGCTGTGTCTCCTCGTCCTGCTCCTCTTCTGCTACAAGGACAAACTGAAGTTACTCTCAGGTACGTCACAGCCATTCATTATACCGTTCTTCTCTGAACATGTTTTATTCTATTCAGTTCTATTTCAATTTACATTATTCTGTTTCTTTTTCTTTCTAGTAAACCTGCGATCATGTGTCCAGAATCTGAAGAGGACTAGGATTCAACAGGTAAAGTTGGATTTCAGTTTAAAGACTATGGAAATTGGCCGTTTTTGAAAGTCATCCCACCTACTTATTAGATTACGAATGGAATATATGATCAAATGAGACAATTCGGATCAAAGACATATATTGTGTCTATTCCTTAATGGTGTAGGGTTTGGAGAATCACATATGTTTTCACTGTTCATGCACAGAAAAGCAGTTGTTTACCTTTGTTTGTTTCTGTTGTTCTAGGAGACCTTGGCCCCTCTTTACCACAGTGTAGCAGGAGGAGGCCACAAATCTACTCCATGTGAGATGACTAAACTCGTCTGCCAAGTGCCCCACAGCCCCGCCAATGAACTCCAGTGCCCCTTCCCCACCTCTGTCCCCGAGGTCAAGGTCTCCCTGCCCTTCACGGGGGAAATGACGGAGGGAAAAGGGACCAAGGAGAAGACAGTGACGGAGGACCAGAGCAAAGGGTCTGGAGAGCCCGAGGAGGTGTCAGAAGATGAGGGGATCGTGGTTGCGTCTCCTCTCCTGGCGGGCTTGTGTGTGTGTGTCATTCCCGTCAGCGAGCCATTGGAAGTCGGGGAGAACGAGGACTGCAGTCAGGCGGTGAACCCCGGGACCCCAGGAACCTGCTCCTGTGGAGGGCTGGACGGAGACTGGGAGAGCGGGAGAGAGGAGAAAAGTGGGGATGCGAATCAAGAAAAGATTGTGTTGTCCCCTGGTGTTGCATCTCTTGTCTCTCTTTCTCCTCCACCCCTCCGCACCTCCTCTGATGTCTCTCCCTCCACACCTGAGCTCTGCCTGCCGTTGTCTCAGGCTCAGGTGAGGCCAGAGTTCAAACCTCACCTCACTGACAGATTGCTGGTCAAACAGGAGGACTTATACAGACTGAAAAGTACAGACTCCAGTTTAACAGACACTTCGGTCAGCCCATTGCTGACTTCCTCCTCTGTTGGAGATCTCTACCTGGACCCTGAGACCTCCAGCCCGGAGCAATGGGGGGTCAGCAGGGGAAACAAGCTCTCCTCGGGGGGGTCGGAGCTGGAGTGCTCACCTGAGAGCCTCCACAGTCAGCTGGCTGACCCAACTCCTACCTCAGGTGGGTGTGAATGTAAAGCTCAAAGAGGTTAGTCTCCTCCTGCATCAGAAAGGCCTCCACAGAAACCCTTTTCTGACAGAAGCTGACAAACTAATAGGGACTACGAAAATAAAAATACTAAAGGTGAAACACTATGAGATAATTATCTATAATGTTAATAAAATAATGATCACTCTTTACCCTTAAATAATACTAGTCTTGCTATCTATTGCTATTTTAATAAAGCATGCTTGAACTTAATATTGTATTGTAGTCAAAAAGTCACATTATTGGTGTACTTTCTTTTCTACATTCAAAAGATAGTCTGACTTTATTATTGAAGAAGCTTGACTTTGAAAGTCAGTTTCATAATAGAGATTAAGTCATCAGTCATTATTTTCACTTTGATCATCACCAACATTTAATGTTTTAGTTTTTTTCCTTTTTTATGGAACCTCCCTCCTTTTTACCCATGGCGCCAATGGGCTGTTATACAACTGTGTGTTTATCCCCTAAAAGTCAAACAAACTGTTGTTAGCCTCTTTTTGGGGGACAAAGACCCTAAGGAGCTACATATATCCTGGGTATTTCCTCCTACGACCACCCCATTATTCAAGCAACGTTGGTCTTGTTGATGCAGGCACTCACCACGGTCTTGCCACAGGATCATACCCATTCAGGATTTAATTGACTTCATAGCAGCGCTCTCTGTCCGCAGAGAGGGTGGGACGACTGACCAACAACAACAAAGTGAATTTCATGTTGGTTTAAATGGAAAGTTTTACAGCCCCATTGTTGAGCTTGTATTGTTCTCACAGAAACCTGTAGACACTGCCAAGGAGAAACATCTCCGGGAAACGGATTGTGGCTCAAACACTGAGGGGTTATGGTTAGTACAAAAGCAGTATTATCAGAACTGATCGGGTATTATTAGGTGACCAAGCTGAACGCAACTTATAACAGAGGATTGGTTTCATAAGACGAGACGTTTATGTGATTGTTTCCAAGAAATATGTTTTATTAAAGCCAGTTTTGACGGTCGGACCTCAACTTTTGGGGGACCACACAAGAAGCAGGACTAAGATATGTGAGTGTTTGATGAGCTAGTGAACCACCAGAACGGCTGTGTGTGCGTGTGTGTGTGTGTGTGTGTGTGTGTGTGTGTGTGTGTGTGCGTGTGTGTGTGTGCGCGTGTTCGTGAACTATGCCATCTACAAAGCTCCTGTTTACCCAGAGTTCCATTGGGTTGCGCAAAGTGACCGCAGCTTTAATTGAAGCAAGATGTGCGAAGCTTGAGTAATACTTTTATAACAGTGCCCACTCAACAAAACACACACAAACATTTGAAGAGTTTTTTTACTCTCACTGATGTCAAGATCCTTTAATTACACTCCAGCTGGCCTGACATCAACACCATTTCCCATCATGCAGTAATACCTGGTAATTAAATGGACTTTTACCGGACTATTCCTATTTGACTTGCATGTGTAGGGGTCATTGTTGAAGGACACCTCAGTAGTAGTAATGACCCAGATATATATTTGACTGGTTGAGCATTTAGCATCCAGTTGAGCACTGGCAGTTGTCCATGCTAAATGGTCGAGATGTTGGGAAGAACTGTACACAATTGTGGTTAAGATTGAACAAGAGGGGGGTTCAACTCAAGTCCTTAGTAGACTGTATTGTTACATTTGCTGGGCATCCAGACAAATCAGCTTGCTATTAAGAAAGCATACACAGAAGAACCAAGCAGATTCTTTAGAGCTTCGTTTTCCAAGTTGTGGTGAAACATATCTTCAAGCTAGATCTCTCAGACTGGTATTTCAGGAAAGGCTGTCAGATTGGGAACACGGAGAGAGACACACTTTCCGAGTGTGTGTTTGTTTATGTCTGTCTTTGCAACTTTAAAGGCCTATATGTGCTTTATGGTGTGTTTAGGTGTGTCTACCAAAGGCTGTTTGCTTACATTAACTGTGATTGTTTGTAAGTGTGTGTGCACGAAGCACGAGGTGTGAGTCACAGAGGGTCGGCTTGTAAACTCAGACAGGAGGCTGATCAAATAGGAACCAGAGGCTTAAGGTGATGAAAGATGGCTTACAAAACAATACAGACATGTATTTCCTAATTCACCTGGTTTGGCTGGAATCCGTTTTTGCACAGTCCAAAGACATCAGAATATCAAGTTTGTACAATAATTGTGTGGCAAATATCACATTGTAGGTTTAAAGTGGAGATAAATCATGGAAAGTTATTTCTGGAGAAATCCGCCACAGTTTTGGACCGAAATAAGGGTTGGACAGAGTTGAACAGCACATTTTTGAATGTATTCAGCCTCGTCTGTAAAACCAGAAACCTTGACAAATGACTTGTTTTCAGAGGTCTTGGGTTTCTCACGCTAAAAAGTGCTGGACTCGAATAAGGCCGAAAGAATGTGATATGGCGGTCTAAGTAGCTGTGGTCATCCTGCATGGTCATTACACCCACTGTCCATTTGTCATCTAAGGTTAGCCAAGATGGAGTCCCTTCTTGACAGACAACGTGAATAGGGGAAGCTCTATCTGCCTACGTTTGTGTGTGTGAGCGGGGGTACTGGAAAGCAGTGTCTTACACAACTGTACCATATATATATATATATATACATATTTCCACACATTTCCCAATAAGATGTCACTACAGTCGTCATTTTCTATATCAGTGAGATTGGGAAATGTTTATTTTTCATGAAACCAAGACACCAGGTCATGTGGTCGATACACTAGCCTACTGCTTTTCCTTTTAAAGTGTGTATGGCAGAAAGAAAACCTCCTGATCTGAAAAGGGCGATAATGCTCTAAACCTGCATTGTTTCAAGTTGTTGATTTTATAGAAGTCTATGAAAAAATTACTAGTACACATTTTCCTGACATGTTTGTACTCTCAACCCCTTTTTTCAAGTCTGGTTAAATACAAAATGACAAAGTCTAGGTTACAAAACAATAGTCCCTAAACCAATGGGTGATGGCACAGTGACTATTTCTACTTTCCATCAAAAGTGTCTCCCTCTTTTACCTCTCGTTTACGTCTATTTTCTACTTCTCACAATCTCTAATATTTCTCCCTCCCTCCCACATTTCCCCTACAGGTCAGGTGTCTGGGAACAACAACACCACCTTCATCTCCAGCGGTCAGGTGATGAACTTCAGCGGGGAGGTCATCGTGGTGTATGTCAGCCAGACGTCTCTGGGCAGCGACGGGCAGGGCAATTCCTTCGGGAGCCCCGTCCAGGAAGAGGCCAATGAGACGGCTCTGTTCTTCCAGAGCAGCCTGAGGTCACAAGGAGACTCCATTTCCCAGAACACCTGGCAGGAAGAGACACTGCCAGTCCAGGAAGTAGTGGAGGAGCGGCCGCGGGGAAAGTGAAAAGAGACCAATGGCTGTTTCTTTCTTCAGTACAGTGATCATCTCAATCAGTTAGACTTTCAAAAATGACACGTTTTGTTGGTTACTGCACCTTAAATATGTTCGCTTCCAAATTACATTTCAACAACTAGTGAATAAAAAACACAATGTGCCCACCATACCAGCTTTAAACAAGGACAGGAAGGCTTTCAATTAAAATGTTGATGTGAAGCTATCGGTCTGCCCACATAATTAGTTTAGACTGTAATATTCTATCATTTGACCAGTTTGAAACATAAGTCACTAAATCTTTTAGTACTTTTCTCTTTGGAAGGCTTCGTGACTTTTCAAATGGAAACCCCCTCCCTTCCAGACGGGATTTTTTATTGGAAGTTGGATGTGAAACTTCAGACTGGAAGAACGTCATGTTTTCTTATTGTTGTATGGAAATTGCAGCTGGCTGTTGATTTAAAGGAGTTTTTATTTCCCACCTTCCATCATTGTCTCGCCCAGGTTGAAGTCTGTATAATTCTGCTTTTGCTCCTATTTTGACATTTCGATGATTTCAAGAGTTTCCTTTGCATACAAAATATCCACCATGTGGAAATAATTGTCTATGCACTCACAAAATCATCCCATAAAAGTCAATATTTGTATGCAATGAAATTCAATCTACATGCTACATTAAGAAGGTGCTTTTCACTGAGTGAATGTTTCTCTTTTCTGCTTTGCAGGGTTTGGCAAAAGCTAATTAACAGTAAAGACACAGCCAGTTCTGGTACGACGCTTGTTTATCCCAAATGTAGAGATGTGTTTTATTCTGTTCTTATTGCACCACAAGTGCAGTGTGTGTCTAAGAAAAAAAATGCTATGCATTTGATAAGCTATTTTATTATTGGTTCTTTTTGTTTCAATATGTTTTAATGTGCAAGCCTTAATGAAGAAAAGTAAAATGTCTGTTTTATATTTTAATTCATTTCACAAAGATGATTGTTTATTATTTCAGCAAATGCATTTGTGATCAATGTCTGTAAATATCTCAAAAGAAGGGTTTGTGAAACAAGAATGAAATTCTCTTTGTGCTTCCTCTTTGATTTGAGGTGTGAATGATTTGTTTCCGTGGAGCCATGAACAGCATGCAGAACACACTCTAGGAGTTTCAAGGGACTGTTCAATTACAACCTCGCCAAATGTATGCAGCCTTCAAATAATCATGTACAAACCAATCAAACATGTTGCAATGAATGAATGACTGAAAGAATATTGAAATTAAATATGTTTTGCATCTAATCCTTTCAGGGATGGCTGCTATCCTACATTCTGTGGTTTCTCTCCGTCAACTCTCCTATTCTGGGTTAACAAATTACACTGAGTCGTTCGTCTCCTCATGACGATCTATAATCTTCGTAAAGCAAAGCTAATTACACATGTGGCACGGCCTCTCTTTGTCCCGTGTTGACTGACAGACAGACGGCCTTTCATCAGGCGCTGGATGGTGAGCAGCTGTGAGGGGAGTCAGAGAGGCAGCGTCACACTGAGACCACATGAGAGGCCGGCAGCACTCGTTTAGGCCTGGTTTGGGTCAGCAGAAGTGTGCGTGTGTGTGTGCGTGCGTGCGTGTTGTCTCGGTTTATTTTATGCTTGTTTGTGAAAACGGGAAGTTATGACTGGCTTTCACGTGGTTTACATGAGACCTAGCTGCCAGGCCAACACAGAATGATTTCAGCCCCCCTTCCCTGTGAGAGAAAACAGTCCCTCATTGCACTGAAGACAGGCAGGCAGTCCTGAACCTCTGCATGCTGCTACACAGCGCCACCTACTGGCAACTGTTTGTCAGGAGTAAACATGGCATGCTCAGCTTGTCACATGTTTGAAAGCAGGTCAGCTCAAATGTGAATGTGATCCCCCCCTCCCACCAAAAAGGAATGAATTATGCCCAAAACGGTCAATTTTTTTTATTTTTTTTAAAGCGTTAAAGACCTTTCCACTCTAGGCTTGAATTCGACCACAAAAAATCCAGAGGATGCAAAAAAATTAAATGCTTGATTGTACAAAATGTCCCTAAAGAAAACCCCCAGAGCCACATGTACCCCCCCCCCCCCCCCTTGTTAAAATGAAACCTACTCCCGTGGTGTGTGGTCCGATTGAAACATACAATACAAAACATTTTCCACCGCACACACACAACTTTAAATGCTGATGAAATATAAAAAAAACTGAAGAATGGGTGGAGGGATCTAATTTTTGAAGATCAGATTAAGAGTGATGATGGTCATTCCCAGTCAGAAAGTAGGCTAAAAGCCTCACTTACACCCAGGTGATAGCTTGGAGCGTCCTGTGGAAAGCACCAGAAAATCCACAGTGGTGAAATGCTGAAATCACAGTCGGTTCACCTGTGGATCGAGGTTTTCAATTTCACCAGCAGGAACTCTTCTGCACACTTAAAAAAGATTAGTTTTATTTCCCAAGTGGTGTTTTTTTGTCTTCGGGGAATACAGTTTCTGGTTACTTCACAGATGCTGATTTTGCATGCAGGAAATAAGAGGAGCTTAAAGGGGTAAAACCCAACCACCAGCGAGAATTAAAAAGCAATTTCACTGACACACCAATGAGACATTCAATAGATGTGTTTATGTGCAGAATGGGGAACAAAAAAAAAGATCACACATTACACCAATCGGAAGGGCCGTCAGGGTCATTCTACAGTATTAATAGTAAGCATTATAAATGTCACTAAATATACAAACAGTTCTCTGTTACTTTGGTTTAATGAAATATAGCCTGGGCCATGTGACCTCTCACCAGTAACTGTATATCAGTATTTGAAATCCTGCCAATTGATTGGTTACATTAACAGACTTTTAACAGAGGAGGATTTGTATTGATCCACCAACGCACTCTGAAGTTAAAAGTCTCTTTCACAACTTGGACCGGAGTCGTGAGACAACACCCTCAAAGCAAGGACCCACTTTTTTAGGAGATTTTGCCATTTCTCCTCATCAACTTCTAACATGCAGGCACTCAGGTATGAAAATGATCATTTAGAACATTCACAAATTAAAGGTATTTACCAGGATTTGGGTAAAAGATGGTTGGAGATGACTTTGGTCAGTTTAGACAGACGCTGAAATGTCAAAGGAAATCGCAAAGTCACCTTTAACTTAATTTGATATGATGACTGTTGTGTCTGGCATTCACTGTTTAGCCTCAAATGGTAAACCTCAGGCACCTTGTAATTAAGTTACTGTAAGCTATGTCACATAAACAATCATGTATTCCCTCCACTAGCCTTTTTTTATTCGATTGACAGCACAAGTTTGATTGAAACGGATGCTTGAGGTCAAGATCTCCCTTAATATTTCTCTAATCTTGTTTACTTCATTTCCTCCCTCCTCAGGTCTCATTTCATCCCTCAGTGGTCTTCCGATGTGCGTCTAGAAGGGAAGACCGCTATAGTGACGGGGGCCAACGTTGGAATAGGCAAAGAGATGGCCAAAGACCTGGCTGGCAGAGGCAAGTAAACAAAATAAAATGAATACCATGATGATTTATAGGCAGTTTGTATTAATATCTTGGCTGTGCAATTTAGATTTTCTGTGTGCACAATATCATGCAAGATTATCAAACATGAGGTGGCTCCAAGGTCCAAATTAAATAAACCTAACTTTCTAATGGAACGAATACTGGGAGTTCATCTCTGCAGGTGCGCGGGTGATTTTGGCGTGCAGAGACATGGCGAGGGGGGAGCAGGCGGCTCGGGACATCATGAGGGAGGTGAAGGGGGCAAAGGTCGTGGCCAGGCATCTGGACCTGGCCGACACCAAATCCATCTGCCTGTTCGCTGAGAATATCTACAACAGTAGGTGGCATGCATGCACACACGTGAACTCCAGAATACTGCATACATTTTTCATAAAGTACTCAGGTAACTTTTGTGATCCAGATGAGAAGACTCTTCACTTCCTGATCAACAATGCAGGCGTGGCCATGTGCCCGTTCGCCACCACAGTGGATGGGTATGAGATGCAGTTTGGAGTCAATCACCTAGGTAGGAGTTCTTTAGAGATGTCCTTTTGTTTAGTGAATGCTGGGGATGTTTGATACATTCTAGGAGCTTCTCATTGATAAAACAAATCTAACACAAATGGTATAATAGGTCCCTGACAGTAGCCACTCTAATTTTCATTTTAGAAATAATCAATTAGCATTCTAACCATAGCTAACTAACAAGTTCATTTTGTGTCTCTAAAGCCTTTGTGTATTTATTTAAAAGTTGCATATTCAATTGCTTTGTGTTGCCTTCTCTGTGTCTCATTTCTTCTTCTTTCTCTCTACTTCTACCCACGATCCTCCTCCTCAGGTCATTTCTTCCTGACCTTCCTGTTACTGGACCTTCTGAAGCACTCGGCCCCATCCCAGGTCATCAACCTGTCCTCATTAGCTCACAACATGGGCAAGATCCAGTTTGATGACCTGAGCGGAGACAGAGCCTACCACCCGGCCAGGGCCTACGCTCAGAGCAAGCTGGCCAACGTGCTGTTCACCAGCGAGCTGGCCAAAAGGACTGAGGGTAGGCTGTGTGCTTCTGTGAGAGAGGACAGCACTATGCACATGTCTGACTTAATGTCTGTTCTGTGCCTCTCTGTCTTCTTCCCTGTGCGTACAAAATGGATCTGCATCTTTCTCCAGTGTGAGAGTCTCATGCCTCAACCGGGCCAAAAACATAGCATGGAGAAACTTGTTTGTAAAAATAAAACTAGCTTTCATCGCTCCACAGATAACACCTTGTTTCTCAGTCTCACTTATAATCTAATCATTTCTACTCAGATGCTTTCAAGGAAGGATGGCTTTTTTTAAATATTTTGCCGAGCATTTATTTACCAAGATCCTGATATTTATCTTTAAATACTTCACATTTGTCATTTGGTGTTTGACTTTTAATGGGTTGTCGTAAGGGTTCCTTCATTTCAGGTTGACCAAAACACTTTTGTGATTGAATAGCACGGTGTGTTTTGTGGGTTTGCCATTGGCATAAACTAATTTTAAACAAATCCTGTATCTAAAAACCTTCTTTTGCCTCAGCTCTAGGTGTGATGGCTTACTCTGTGGACCCTGGCGTGGTGAGCACTGAAATAACGAGGCACCTGGGGCGCCCTCTTGTGGCCATAACCAAGACCATCGGTTTCCTGATGAAGACCCCGGCAGAGGGAGCCTACACCAGCATCTACTGCACCGTCACTCCTGAGAGCCAGTTGCTCACTGGAGGATACTACAAGTCAGTCTGCAATGAAAACACAGCTGCAGCAATACTTAAGTTAATCAATTTAAATCAGCAAAACCAACAAGCCTCCTAAGAGGTCAAATCCGATGTCGGGTAGCATCATTACACACATTTAAAGAATCTGATGTTTCATAGTGCATAGTGTTGGTAATTGTAGTTGTGCTTAAAGTTCCCATGTCATGGCCATTTCTACTGATCATAATTCCATTGTTGAGGTCTACTAGAATAGATTTACATTGGTTTCTCATACAGCATCTCTGTATTCACTCTCTGTCCTAAACGGCTTGTTGGAGCTCCTGCCCCCCCCCCCCCCCCCTCCCTGTGAGCCCAGTGGCCGTCGGCGAGACAGTGAGACAAAGCGAAACCCAGCCCGAACAAACACACACACACCCGCAACCTGGCTGGGAGTTTGTGTGTGTGCAGCCTCACCGCGTCCCGCCGTCTCAGGCGGAGAAATCGGAGGGGCTGCAGCTGAGAAAAGATTGAGTGTGTGTGAGGACTTAACGTAACGGCTCCGCGGACGTAACCACTATACCCAAATACGTCACTATACCCAAGAAGAAAACAATGGAAAAAGAGAAATCTCCAACGAGGCGTTCTGGGGCAGCACAGACAGGTCTTCTCTGTGTTAGAGTTTTACTCGCTACAGGGTGTACTTTGAGGGTTTGTGACTCTGCAGACCGTCTACATGCAGAAACACATTCATAACACACAAGGGGACGGGTAACAACCAGTAAAGATGAATGAACGGAGCCAACACTGGTATTGGCAATTTAGCCAGCCAGCCTGACCAAAACCCCTCTAAACCAGCCAACCATTCCAGCCTAATATCTACTGGCTGGTCAATTTAGCTGACCGGGATGGCTGATTTAGCAGAGGCACTGAAGGCCGTGCCGTGTGTGTGTGTGTGTGTGTGTGTGTGTGTGTGTGTGTGTGTGTGTGTGTGTGTGTGTGTGTGTGTGTGTGTGTGTGTGTGTGTGTGTGTGGTCTAGCATTACTATACTTGTGGGGACCTACATCTGTTTACATAGTCACGTGTGGGGACTGGCTTCCCTTATGGGGACACATTGGAGGGTGAAGACTTGGTTAGGGTAAGGTTTAGGGTAAGGGTTAGGCATGTGTTGGTTATGGTTAAGGTTAGGATAAGTCTCCAGGAAATGCATGTAAGTCAATGTAATGTCCCCTGAAGTGATGTATACATGGTGTGTGTGTGTGTGTGTGTGTGTGTGTGTGTGTGTGTGTGCGCGTGTGTGTGTGTGTGTGTGTGTGTGTGTGTGTGTGTGTGTGTGTGTGTGTGTGTGTGTGTCTGTGACACTGCTGCCTCTTTCATTTTCTCTAACTTTCAAGCTGTGTGTTGGCCTACACATTCCACTTTTGTAATAACCAGAAAAGCATGACATGGGACCTTTAACACATTTAGTCCCAAGGACTGTCAGCAGGAGAGTTTGCAGAACTACTGCACACACCACACACAGTCTTCATTAAAAGATGCAAAAACATGTTAATCAGCTACATTACAGTTAAGACTAAAAGCCTATCCAGCAGCTAATAAGGCACTGAATGCACACTTTATTCATGAGACACACACGAATGGATCTAGATTCTACAAGCTATCATGCATCATTGATTTTGTTTTATCTCACAATGGAGGAGGATTAAATTACAAAAATGTTTAAAACTCTAAAATACAAGCATTCATCTGTTTGCAACTCATATATATCAATATTCCAATTACTGTAGACTATTCTGCACGCTTTCTATTATATTATATTTGATTTACCTACGTACTATTTTATCTGTTTTAGTGTGGTGCACTGTTGGAGGCGGAGCCTGTGAACTCAGATTTGCATTGTCATAACTACAGCTACAGTATATGCTCACGTGACAATAAAAGCCTTGAAACCTTGAATAATGCATGTTGAAAGGTAATACTGTGTGTGTGTGTGTGTGTGTGTTTCCTCTCATTAGGGCCTGTGCAAAGAGCTCCCGGGCCGGACAGGATGATGGCACCGCTGTGGGCTGTGAGCTGCCACATGCTAGGCATCCGCTGGAGATAAACTCATATTAATTTGCTCTCCTACAGGCTTTAAAGCACTGTATACAAGCACATACATGTATCCTTAATATTAACAGATATTATGCTGATAGTGAATTCTGAACATGTGATGGGCCATAGTCAGGTAACGATTGCTGAGATGATCAAACGTTGGGGAAAGCAATGATCAATAGCTGTTGCTAATAAACACTATCACTGGTATTCCAAACGGCCAATGTACTCATCTTTTGTTGTGTCAGCATTAAGCATCATATTCTAAATGTTCACTGTTATTTTAATAACTATTGTTCTGAATATCTTATTTGATAATTACCAATAATGTGTTTTGTGTTACAGTGTAGGCCTACACTCCCAAGACTGGGATTAGGTATTGACAAACTGGTCTAATTTAATATTTGAGAACCTCGAGATAAACCTCTAATAGGAAGCCGGATCCTGCTACAATATCACTTTAAGTGAGTTATTCATGAGGGTTGTCTTGGCCTGTCACACACAGCAAAAAAACAAATCGATTATATTGACAGTACATATTTGCCATCACCAGGGCCGTTTCTTCCTATAGGCGGACTATGCGGGGGCATAGGGCCACTAGGGGGCCCCCAAGCTGAACGTTTTTTGTTTTTTTTCATCTGAAAAACAAAAAAAGTTTAATTCATACACACAAAGATGAACAAAATTAGTAGAAGCGGGAGGGCTGAAGCATAGCTTGTGGAAAGTAGCCCTCCCGTGCATCATCCTAATACAGTGGCATTATTGCGTCAAAAATGTATAGAAATGAAGGAGTACAAAGAAATAAAGAAAACAGGAGAAAAAATTCAATAAAAGTTAGGGCAGGAAAACAATAAATGCATATAGATATATACGAAAACTAGATATAGGGTCATTTAGGGTCAAAACTTAATGTGGAGTCGGTGTGTAGTTATGCTAAAACAATGTCGGACACCGTAATCTTCTCTGGTCCCCTCCCCAATCTGATCAATGATGACATGTATAGCCGCATGTCATCATTTCAGCGCTGGTTGTCTTGGTGGTGCCCAGCAAACAATGTGGGCTTCGTAAATAATTGGACAGCCTTCTGGGGAAAACCTGGTCTGATTAAGAGAGACGGCATTCATCCTACTTTGAAAGGTGCAGATCTCATTTCGGCAAACATTTCAGGGCTTTGTGGACGTAATCCATGACAAACTGGAGTTGAGACCAGGAGGCAGAGTCGCAGTCTTACACGCTTCTCTGCGCTCTCTCCTAGGCAGTCACCCATAGGAATACCGAACCCAATAAAATACCCAATATTAGCGGTGTGTGTGTCTGCCCAAGGACAATTTAAGGTAAAACCTAATAGAGGTGTCATACATAATAACCTAATAAAAGTAAATGTAACAACTACTACAGTGCAACAAAACAGGAAGATTAAATGTGGTCTCTTAAACATAAGATCTCTAGCATCTAAAGCAATATTGGTAAATAATTTAATATCAGATTATAATATTGATATATGCTGTCTCACTGAAACTTGGTTGAGACATGAAGAATATGTCAGCATAAATGAGGCCACTCCACCCAGCCATGTCAACACTCATATTGCTCGAGGCACGGGCCGAGGAGGTGGAGTTGCAGCAATCTTTGACTCAAGTTTACTTATCAATACTAAACCAAAATGTAATTATACCTCTTTTGAAAGCCTCGTTTTTAGTCTTACGCATCCGACCTGGAAAACTTTGCAGCCAATCTTATTTGTTACAGTGTATCGTGCACCAGGTCCTTATTCAGAATTCTTATCAGAATTCTCTGAGTTTTTATCAACTTTGGTTCTTAAAACAGACAAAGTAATTATCGTAGGTGACTTTAATATTCATGTTGACGATGATAAAAATAGCCTTACTGTTGCATTTAACTCTATATTAGATTCTGTTGGTTTCTGTCAGAGTGTAAATAAACCAACCCACTGTTATAATCACACTCTCGACCTTGTTCTGACTTATGGTATTGAAATTGAGCAACTATTAGTCGAACCGCATAATCCTGCTTTATCCGACCATTTCTTAGTAACTTTTGAAGTACTGTTACTAGACTACAAAGCATTAGTCAAAAGCTCTTGCAGCAGAAACCTATCTGTTAGTGCTATAGCCACATTTAAGGAAGAGATTCAACCAATACTTAACTCGATAGCATGTCTGCATGTAGGGGAGGAAACTTATACAAAATGTACACCACCCCAAATTGATCATGTTGTTGATAGTGCTATAGATGCGCTGCGAATAAAATTAGACTCTGTTGCTCCTTTGAAAAAGAAGAAAATAAAACAACATAGATTAGCTCCATGGCATAATGCCGAAACCCGCAAAATAAAGCAAAAGTCTAGACAACTTGAAAGGATATGGCGTTCCACTAAACTTGAAGAATCTCGTTTAATTTGGCATATTACTCTCAATGAATATAAGAAAGCACTGCGTAAAGCGAGAGCAGCCTACTACTCTTCATTAATAGATGAGAATAAGAATAATGCAAGATTTCTTTTCAGCACTGTAGCCAGGCTGACAGAGAGCCACAGCTCCATTGAGCCTTCTATTCTCTTAGCACTCAGTAGTAATGATTTTATGTGCTTTTTTAACGATAAAATTGTTACTCTTAGAAACAAAATTAATGACCTCTTGCCTTCGACCAGTATAGTGTTATCAACAGCTCCCGGAATCGTAAGTTCTAATATTACACTAGATAGTAAACTAGAATGCTTTTCAGCCATTAACCTTGAACAATTACATTCAATGATTCTCTCTTCTAAACCATCAACGTGCATGTTAGACCCAATTCCAACTAAGCTGTTGAAGGAAGTTTTTCCATTAATTAGCACTTCTTTATTAAATATTATGAATATGTCTTTATTATCAGGCTATGTTCCACAATCATTCAAAGTAGCAGTGATAAAACCGCTTCTTAAAAAGCACAACCTCGATCCAGAGGTTTTAGCCAACTATAGACCTATTTCTAATCTTCCGTTCCTCTCAAAAATTCTTGAGAAAGCGGTCGCAAAACAGTTGTGTGATTACTTAAAAAACAATGATTTATTTGAAGATTTTCAGTCTGGCTTTAGAACACATCATAGCACAGAGACAGCTCTGGTTAAAGTCACAAATGATATTCTAATAGCCTCAGACAAGGGACTTGTCTCTATTCTTGTTTTGCTCGATCTTAGTGCTGCATTTGATACTATCGACGATGATATCCTATTGCAAAGACTAGAGCACTTAGTTGGCATACAGGGAACTGCTTTAGGCTGGTTTAGGTCCTATCTATCTGAACGCTCTCAGTTTGTACGTGTTAACGATGAATCTTCCACGCAAACCAAAGTTAGCCATGGAGTGCCACAGGGCTCAGTGCTCGGACCTATTTTGTTCACATTATATATGCTTCCGTTAGGCAATATTATAAGGAATCATTCTGTGAACTTTCATTGTTATGCGGATGATACTCAACTATATTTATCAATCAAGCCTGATGAAATTAATCATCTAAATAAAATTCAAGACTGCCTTAAGGACTTAAAAACGTGGATGACCTTAAACTTTTTGATGTTAAACACGACCAAAACTGAAGTTATTGTACTTGGCCCGAAGAATCTACGAAACAAATTATCTAAAGACATACTAACTATGGATGGCATTAATTTGGCCTCCAGTGAGACTGTAAGGAATCTTGGTGTTATATTTGATCAGGATTTATCCTTTAACGCCCACATAAAATCAATTTCAAGGACCGCCTACTTCCATCTACGTAACATTGCAAAAATCAGGCATATCTTGCCTCAAAACGATGCAGAGAAACTAGTCCATGCATTTGTTACTTCTAGGCTGGATTATTGTAACTCTTTATTATCAGGGAGTACTAAGAAGTCAATCAAGTCGCTTCAGCTGATTCAAAATGCTGCGGCTCGTGTACTAACCAGAGTTAGGAAAAGGGACCACATTACTCCTGTTCTGGCTGCCTTACACTGGCTCCCTATAGAACACAGGATAGAATTTAAAATTCTTCTTCTCGCCTACAAAGCCCTTAATGGGCAGGCGCCATCTTACCTTAAATAACTCATTATACCCTACTGTCCTACTAGGGCATTGCGTTCCAAGAATGCAGGGTTGTTGGTTGTTCCTAGAATCTTTAAAAGTACAATGGGAGCCAGAGCCTTTTCTTATCAAGCTCCACATTTGTGGAATCAGCTTCCAGTTTGTGTTCGGGCGGCAGACACCCTATCCGTTTTTAAGAGTGCGCTTAAGACCTTCCTTTTTGATAAAGCTTATAGTTAGGGCTGATTAGATTCAGCCCCTAGTTTTGCTGATATAGGCTTAGTTTGTCGGGGGACATCTTACTTCTTCCTTCTCTCTGTCTATACCCGTGTACACTCATGTTCCGATTAACCCAGCTTCCCCAAATGTCTTTCTTTTTGGTGTCTATATACGCTGGGATCCGGAGTCATGGATGATCCTGCGGTCCTGTGTCCTGGATCGCGAGCGCTGGATCTTGAGTCGTGGCTGTGGTCCTGGATCATAGGTCCTCGATGGATATCCTCGTGGATTCATCTTCCTATTATACACACATGCATTTCCAAACATTTGGACTACCTATGTTGCAAATGTATTATCTTTTCAATTTACACACGGCATCTATTGCACGTCTGTCCGTCCTGGGAGAGGGATCCCTCCTCTGTTGCTCTCCCTGAGGTTTCTCCCATTTTTCCCTTTAAACTGGGTTTTCTTTGGAAGTTTTTCCTTGTACGATGTGAGGGTCTAAGGACAGAGGGTGTCGTATTGTCATACTGATATTCTGTACACACTGTGAAGACCACTGAGACAAATGTAACATTTGTGATATTGGGCTATATAAATAAACATTGATTGATTGATTGATTGATTGATTGATTGATTGATTTTCTGCACATGTCAATAGCAGTTTCAACTATCTTTTTTTGGAAATTAAAATACTATATATAAATATATACATAAGTACACATGTACTTGGCAAATGAATAATAATAATAATAATAATAATAATAATAATAATATATGCATAATTGCATATAAACATTGTGAACACTTATTTTCAAGTGACTTTTTTTACATTCATATGTTCACGCTGTGGTTTGGAACTGCTTTTGAATGTTATTAGGCATTTACTTATGGAAAATGTTGTGCATAATCAGTACTGTTTTAAGCTGTACTATCTCAACACATTTTAATAGATTGAGTTTTTTTAAATATGGGAGTTAAATATTTACCAACACCACAGACTATTAGAATTTTTTTTTTGGGATGTTATTATTTTTTGTAGATTTGTTGAGTACGTGTTTCCCCATATTTCGGAGCAGTAGTAAAGGTAAGGGAGAAATAGACTTTTATAAAGAGTATCTTTTCTTCAAGAATGTTCTTAGTATGATACAAAATACCTATTGTTTTTGACAGTTTAGTCTGTACATAATTGATATGGTGCTTCCAATTGAGTTTTTCGTCAACAAACAGTCCTAAAAATGTACATGCATAAACTTTTTCTATCTCTGTATTGCAAATCCAATCCGTATAATGCAGTCATTTCTACTCTCAGACTTTGTATTGAATAACCAACCTGATCTCACCAGAATGCGTGACTCCACCACGACTCCTTAACACCACAATGCGTGATGGAGTCACGAACGTTGTTACATTTACGTGTCGGCACCACGCAAACAACCCCAATGTAAAGTGAATGAGGCTCCTTTGTCGTGGTGCACACACGCATTCTACAACGTCCCGCAGTGAGCTTTTATTCTATACAACGTTTTTTAAATCTACTTTATAGCTTGTAGTAACTCACGGGAGGCTTCTTTTATTTTATTTGTATTCATAATTATTTTTATTTTTCGTCAGAATGTAAAAATTACATTAGTTACGAATTTGTGTTCTCAAAAAACAGTGCATTGTGTGTAATGCAGCTGTGATTTTTATTAAATTAGTTAGTTTTTAAGGAAGGCCAGAGCTTCAGCTGTGTCAAATAGATTGTTCCCTTTAGTTAACGTTATTTAAAAGATAATGATCATGTCCCCTGTATTGTATTACGAGCGTCCATTCCCATTGGATAACGGAGAATTTTACACCCGGAAGTAAGTAGCCTATTCTCCTTACTGTCGATTGATTTTACAGTGATATCTGCACTACTCATCGACTAAAAAACACCAAATTGTCCTTGTTAATAATAATTACACAACATTGATTGGTTTGAATTGTGTACAATGCTTTTGTATTTTCCCCCTTCGATTCGGAGAAACAAATATTTTTTCGGAGTTTTTGGACGGCAGAAGACACTACCCAGAATCCTCAGCTATCGTTTGGGACTACACCATGTGCTTAGCTTGACAAACCCCGTGATCAGTCCTCAAGTTCTTTGATTGGTTGACCTCCAACTGCATTCCATATGGAAAAAAAACGTCTCGTAAAAGAGAAAATCATACTTTATTCAGCAGTGCTTGCTTTACTCTTTGATAGTCATCACATGAATGCATTGTAATAAATGGTTTGGCTGCATTAAATATTACACATCTGTCTTAGTTCTTTATTTATCTCCAGAGATCGGGCATCAGAATAGACCAGAAACTATTCTTTTACCGTTCTGTTTTAATTTCACAATAAAGTTAGTAGTAATATTTTGTTTTGATATTATTGTTTTTTTATTAACTACTAGACGACTGGGTCATGTTAAGACCATTTTTTTTTGTTGCTATGGGTTTTTTCCATCGCTTTTGTGTTACAAATATCAAAACAATAACAAAATAATATTCGTCGTAAACTAAACCGGAAACAGCAGTATATTTTATTTAGTTAACACTGTAAACTTGACAGCCTTTTAACCCAAACCACCTACTGGTTAAAGCACGTTATTGCACGTTTAGAGTAATTGCAATGCAGGAAGATTGTGTTTTAATGACTGTTTAAAATGCCTTTTTCTTTATGTCTTTCATTTTTGTAAAGCACTTTTGAATGTGTTATATTTTATGAAAACATTTAAATATTAAGAGTACATACAAAATAGTGGGAAAGTAGAAGGTCAATTATATAAATATAGAATAGAAATATCAAGAAGATACTCAAATGATATCTAGAGTAAAACAGTTTAGTGCCTGATAGGAGGATGTGCTAACTAATAAGGCTTTATTTAAAGAAATGTGCAGAATACGACAGTGTAATGGTGGAAGTATACACACATTGATAGATGTCTTGTAATGCACTGTTGAGGAACCTGTGACCCAAGTTTTTCATTCATTGCATAACTACACTGTTGTGTATATGATATGTCAATAAACCTTAGAAAATCTTGAAATCTTGAAAGGGATGTGCAAAATAGCAATTATATACAGTCTTTAATTAACTATTAGAGAATAACGAGTAATGAATATGCTTTAAACGGATCTGCAGATACATATTTAGTCTTCTCAAGCACCAACTATCAAATATCTCTCCTGATTGTTGGCACTTGACAATCACCTTCACTGAATTTCATTCAGGGGGGTATACTGCGAAGCAGGATTTTCGCTTAGCCGGCTAAATTCAGGGAAAACTCCGGCTTTCCGGTCATCCGAAGCTGGTTCTCTTTTTAGCAGGCTAGATCTCCATGGTAATATATGCTAAGCAGCTAACCTGGTCGGGACCAGGTTAGGTTGCAGGCTAAGAGCTCAACTCAGTGAAAGCACCGCCTGCTGACCAATCAGAGCTCAGTGTGCGGAGTTTAAAGCGATCAAGTCATATTACAGGAGAAAGGAAATACAGAAAAACTGCCGTCGCAGGAAAGACGGCCGGCAAAAATCACCGACTGTGTGAACGTGAACATGAATAGAATATCACCTCCATCTTCAGAGCAATCTGACTGTTATAACATTAGCGTTAAGAAAGCTTACTTAAATATCGGCCACAACATAAGTAACCGGATCAGAGTACATTAAGTACAGTCCGCGGCATATCACTTCATAATGTATCATATATCTCCTTATCTGAGTCAGCTGAGCCGTATCTGGCCGTGCAGCACTCACAGCGTCACAGACTGTATGCAGAAGTATTATTTTAAGCAACACATAAGTTGACGAAACACTCGAGACAAATGTAATTGAAGTCAGATCGTGTTTTAGACGGGGCAGTGATATCATAAACCTGTTGATGTACGCATTCAAACACTTTTTCTTTTACCAGCTGTATTCACCTTGCAGGTGCAGCTCTGTGGCTTTGATCCTGGATAAAGTGTTTAAGTCATGGATGTTTAAAGTTTAACTTCATTTTTGACTAGTATTAAAGTTCACTTTTCATTCAGGAAGTATGACGCTGTGCTGTCAGTACGCTTCTCCATGTTTGTGATTGGTCGAATGCTCCAAATACCACCCCTTTCATGTGAACGCGCACCTAACTAGATAGGACACGGCTGGCTTGAGCGATCCACTTGATAACCAGCGTCGTAGTACAGTTTAGCGAGAGCGCGTATGTTTTGGATTAGGCCAACCGGCTAACTCAAACATATCCAGGTTAGGTTGAACCAGGTTCGTAGTATAGGCCCCTGGTGTAACTAAAGTCTGATTTAAGGGTTGTTTATATTTCACATCATTAATCCAAATCTGTAAAGTAACTAAAATAAATGTAGTGGAGTAAAAATACCAGGTTAACCTTAAAGAAAGCCCTCAGGATTATAAAAGACCCCATCACCCCAGCCACAAACTGTTCTGTCTGCTGCAGTCTGGCAGGCGGTACCGCAGCATCCGGACTAAAACCACCAGACACAGAGACAGCTTCATCCCACAGGCCAGAAGACTATTAAACACCTGAACTTAGAAATAACATTCATCTGGCTGCTACTTAGAAATTATTTATCTAATATATCATATTCCAATCACTTGTATATAGACTCTTATTTCACTATTTCACTATTTTTTCTGTGTATCTGTTTTATTGCGTAGCACTGTTGGAGGAGCCTGTGACCTAAGGGGGGGAGGGGGGTAGGACACGTTCGATTCCTGTTTTGAATAGTGTGCCGTCGATGGGTTTCATTCCATTTCAAAGTCCTTTTGGACACTCTGTGTAAACTTCGCGCATCCAATCACAGAGGTTGAGGACTGATCATGGGGTTTGTCAAGCTAAGCACATGGTGTAGTCCCAAACGATAGCTGAGGATTCTGGGTAGTGTAGTGTCTTCTGCCGTCCTAAAACTCCGAAAAAATATTTGTTTCTCCGAATCGAAGGGGGAAAATACAAAAGCATTGCACACAATTCAAACCAATCAATGTTGTGTAATTAACAAGGACAATCTGGTGTTTTTTAGTCGATGAGTAGTGCAGATATCACTGTAAAATCAATCGATCGCCAAGATTATGATGGGAGCAGAGAATTCAAAGTTCAGGTTCAGCCTCAATATATTTGGGGAGAATTAAAATGGGCTGTCTTTATTTGGAGACAGCCAAGCCCTCCTGTGTTCGCAGTGGCGTTTTTATATGTACAAAAGTGGCGGGGCACAACAAACGTAGATGTCTATATAAGCTTCTGCAGTGAGGTGCATGGCTGGTGAGGCACTGGCACTGACTCTTCAGGTTTACAAATATTATATTTTGACCAAATCAAAATATTCTATTATTTTCAAAAGCTTTTTTTGTCTGATGCTTCGATTAATTTTAAACAGACAGTTCAACAAAAGGATACCCAAAAAATGTAATTGTATCATTTAAATATTGAATAATTCTCTCTTAGTAAGATCCCATTTTCAATAAAATGGCGGTCTTACCTTGACTTGAAGATCAGTGTTTCCCCTACCATTGTCTTGGCGGAGCGCTATATAGCACCAAATTGCAACTGAAGTTATACGGTCACTTTTCACATGAACATGTGCTCTTTTATTAAATAAACTAAACGCCTATGTTATTTATCCAATGTATGTGCATGTTTCAGTGTCCACTGCTTTGCGTATTCACATTCTCCCTCCGCTCTGTTTCTGAAGGGTGGGGCTCCCCCCACACACACACGAATGCACACACTCACAATCAGAGACAAGAGCGGAGGAAAGGAGGAGAATAACAAAGTGTAAAAAAGTCAAACAAATCTGCATTATTTAATTATTTAATTTGACAAAAAACAACAATGAAACGCCAGCAGAAGAATAGTCTAATGAGTTGGGTGAAAAAAAAGACAGGAGATGTGAGTTGGTTTATTCAGTAAATTAGCTCAGGATAATTGGATGTTCTGTCTACACCTGTTGATGTGAGGCTAATGCAGGATTTGCTAGCTTGATGCTACCAGCATTTAGCAGCAGTGACTCAACAAATTGCCACTTAAAATGTATCGTCAGCAATGTATGACAAGCAGACTGCTTGTTTAATGTTAGACTCACACCAATAGCTCAATATGATCATAACACGATTGCTTTCATATCAGAGATCAGATGAGGTGGAGCTGCCTCCAGCAATAGAGGATGAGACAGAGAGAAGCAGCAGCAGCACAGGGTTGCAGCAGGTATGTTATATGCTGTAGTCAGGTGATTTAAATGTATCAATGAAAGGAAGAAGTGTAGGCTACATGATAAGAAGGGAATACAGTTTGAATAAAAGTAATACAGCACAGTGTAACACTGTACTTTATTACTTGTACAAATACTTCGTTACTGTACGATATCAATAACAATAATCCACAGCTCCTCTCTCTGCTCCAGAGGATAAATAAAAAAAATCAAAATTCAAAAATTGGGGGGGGGTACCCGAGCAGCACCCTGCTAAGGCAGTAAACCTAGGAGAAACACTGAAGATGAAGTCCATTTGCCTATCCTTCGGGACAAAAATCTCTATTACTTTTTTGTAAAAGTCCTCCCTATCTTCTTGTAGTTTCAAAAGTCTATCATAAATCTAATCGATAGATTTATGATTAGAAAATTATAAAAGTAGGTAGACATGTGGATATTATCCGGACGTTTCCCACAGATCTTATTTTGAGCTATTTTTCTAAAATCCCATGGAGAAATCTCATTGCTTTTTTGTGGAGGGAAGCCATGCGCAGCTTACTTCCGGGTTTTAGGACGCGTCTTTCTCCTCCTCTTCACACACCACACTTTTTCGCGGCACACGTACAGCCAATCAGCTCTGAATTATGTGAGATGACGTATGGTGGGGATGGCAGTTCTTTGCCCCTATGGTCATTATTTTTTTGCCACACACATTAAATAGGACAATACTCTGAGCATGCGCAGTGTAGTTTTTATAGTCACCGTTCACTTAGACAGTGAGAGGGAGGGGCATGATCGGGTTTTGTCCCACATGGCTCTAAACAGCTCAATAGGCACACACTGTAGACACTAATTAGAAGAACACAGACTAAAACAGCAATGTACAGACGAAGCAGATGATTAACCATGATCTTAAAATATATTTTGTTATTTATTTTTTGCATTTTTTTGTAATCATTATTTGTAATACTTTCTGCTGACACTAGGTGGGGCTGTACCTAATGACCTGTCGCCACTGTGTGTTCGGTGAAGCATTATATGCTTACAAATCCAATGTAGGATATAAACACGACTAAACTGCAATGATAGCAAAGCTGTGGCTTGGGTTTTTGGGGTAATAAAGTCCAAATCATCGTTGGGCTAACAGATGTCTGAGGAAGATGAAAAATGTAAATTAAACATTGTTGTGAAAATGCTGCATCTCTTGCATTTATTGACATAGAGGAGCCTTATTGTTTACCTTTCTAATATAATTTTTTGTAATTTTCAATTGCTTGGTTTTTGTGAAATTAGCCTGTTTTCCTATTAAAGTGTAACAGATTGATGCATCTCCACAGATCATCTTAAAGGCTTCGGAATCCCCCCATTGTAGTTAAAAAACTGTCAAAACTAGGGCCCCCAAACAGCATCTTGCATAGGGCCCCCAAAAAGCTAGAAACGGCCCTGGCCATCACTGTTTTGGAGTCAGCTCGCTGTGTAACTTGAGTTTTCCGGCTGTGGAGCAATTCGTGGATCAATTATGCGTCAGCTCGCTCCTGATTGGCCAGCCGCGGAATGTCACGAAACAAACCGCGCCGGGGTGGGGATGGCAGGCACGAAGTGTGGGAGCACTAGAGGAGGTGGTTCAGTCTGGATAAAGTGGTTTCCTGAGGTGAATCTGTTGCTCCGGAGGAACAATGAAATGCAGGTAGGAAAACACACACAGCCGGTAACACACGGTAGGACGGTGGCTCTATTATTAACGGGACTGTTAGTAATTTTAGGGAGATTACGTTGCACCGTGCCAGCAGTAAAGAGACCTGTGTTCAAATGTGTATTCTGCGTCGATCCAGACCGTTTTGCTTTGCTTGTTAATCACATGTACGACTTCATTTATTTGGTAAATGAACCGTTGAATTAACCACTGATTGTTTTTGATTGTTGATACAAACTAAAGATGTTCTGTTATTCTTACCGAAAATAGCCAGGTGCATGTCATTATCACATACAAAGAAGATAATAATACAGGACCTATAACAGGATACAGCAAACATGCCTAAATAAGTGCTTACATGTAACAGAAATGTCAACATGTGTTTACAAGTCACTGAAATCATCAATGTGTGGGATCTGTTTTGCAAAGTTGATTCTTCTCTAAAAATAATTCCAAAATTCCTCAAAGAATCTTGTTTCTGAATGAATGTGTGTAAATAAACAAATCATATTACAGTCAGCAAAAACAGGGGGGGTTACTGCGGTCAAACCAGCCTCCACTCGGGAAAACCTAGTCAAGCCAGCCCGCACGTGATATTGCGGTGCGCGAATATCCTATGCATTACGGTAGAATCCTGGAAACACTGCCTCTGTGTTTAGATGAGAATAAAACAAAAACTGTCCAGTATCAAAGACTCATTTCACTTCAGGGTGAAAGCAAAACATCCCATCTAGTCACTTAGAAAACATCAGGACATTCTGATGTAGAGTTTCAAAATAAAAGACCTTTGAAGTCTCATATATGAGCTATCATCCCTGTTTTTAGATGAGAATAAAACAAAATCTGTCCAGTATCGAAGACTCATTTCACTTCAGGGTGATAGCAGGACTTCCCATCTAGTCACTTAAAAAAAATCAGGACATTCTGATGTAGAGTTTCAAAATAAAATACCTTTGAAGTCTCATATATGAGCTATCATCCCTGTTTTTAGATCAGTCCTAAGTGCTTCACAGTTTCATAAGATTGAGTTTAAGAAAATGGATGTCACATAAAATACAGTTAACAAGAACATTGATATCACATATGATATAAACGGGTTAAAAGACATACAAATATACATAACATTTGCATAGAATAGACATTGAGTAATAAATAGATTCAAAATTCAGGATAATAAAAGAAAAAGAAGTAGCTATCTAAAAGGCACAAGGCCCTTGAGGCAAAATAGGCAATGATGAAGGTTGAACAATTCATTTGATGTAGACAGTTGTACTTAAGTGTTGTATCAAAGAAACATATATTTGTTGCAAGTTTATTTAAGAATAGGAAGTGAACATATCCTAAAAATATATCTAATTGTATAGGACAGAAGGCGTGTGAGTGGCTTAGGAAAAACAGTCTGCTTGGCATCCATTATTATTAATTGTATGTTAGTTTCAGCTCATTGAAGATAGTGCATTCTAGGAACTAGAGGGACTCCACACCCACTTTTTTCAAGAATTCAAAGGCTTTATTTTCATGTGTACAAAATTACACAATGAAAAACTGCTATCACCCTGAAGTGAAATGAGTCTTTGATACTGGACAGTTTTTGTTTTATTCTCATTTTAACCGCCTGTGTTTCCAGGACTCTACCGTAATGCATAGGATATTCGCGCACTGCAATATCACGGGCGGGCTGGCTTGACTAGGGTTTCCCGAGTGGAGGCTGGCTTGACCGCACATTTAAATACTAATCTTGAAGGGACCAACTGTTGTTGTGATTGATGTGTGTTTTCCTGTGATTGGTCCAGACATGTGTGCTGTTACCGCTGGTCCTCTGAAGAGAGGTTAGATGGGAAAACCGCCATCATCACCGGAGCCAACACTGGTATTGGAAAGGAAACTGCGAGGGACCTGGCCAGAAGAGGTACTGCCTGCTGAAAAAAACAGCTGAGACCAATTTAACCAGCCAGCCTGAGCAGCTAAATTGACCAGCCAGTAGATATTAGGCTGGAATGGTTGGCTGGTTTAGACTCTAGGGGGGTTTTGGACACTTTAGCTGGCCAGGATGCTGGCTGGTCTATGCTGGGCTGGTCACCAGCATCCATCTATCACCAGCTTATGTGTAATAATAGTATTAAATATACCATTACAAGGATTCCAGGTGACCAGCATACATTAATAATAATGCATTTCAAACTGTGACTCGGCCAGTCGGCCTACACATTCCACTTTTGTTCCCTGGAGATAAGCACCTCTAATGCTTTGGGTGGTCTTAGCTACACATTGTGATCTTTTGTCCTGACTTCACCATAGAAGCGTAATCCCCCTTGTGTTCCTGTGCAATGTGCTCATGCTGAATACGTTTTTGTCGGACTCTCAGAAGCCTCAGGTTACCTTTGACTCATTCTGAGACGAAAACACAGGGCAGAAGAAAAGGAGATGCCAAAAGAGAGCTTTTTGCTAAACACCAATCCAAGTGAAAGACCACTGGCAGTGATTGAAGGCAGATGATGCATCAAGGAGACAGAGGGAGCATTGTGAGGGTCTGCTGCCCTCTGAGCCAGACAGGAAACAGAGAGAGATTGGAGGGTGAACTTTAAATGCGTCTCAGCATGGCATCTACCTTGAAAAAAAACCCACTGTGCATTTGTCTAAGTGCATGCATGTGGGTGTTTTGTAGATCAACAGGGCAAAATCATGATTCTGTCCATTAATCTATCTTGTAGTAAATAGAATTTGCAGAGCAACATGAGAAATGAATGGTGACAAAGGAAAGACGGGACAAAAAGAATCATTACCACGAGAGGAAAACAATAACACTCTGGTCTCGCTTCTGGAGAATTCTCCCGTCTAATTCTCCCGTTTAATTCTCCCGTCGAATAACAGTCTCCCATTTCAGGAAATGTGATTATGTAATGACGGACACGACTGCCAAACTGATTCGATTTGCAGTGATTCGTAACAGAAGGCGGTTGCTGTGGGCGATGTATCAGGACAGCCAAACTGAATCGTAACCTTTTTTTAATAATGTATTGGTTCGGTATAACATTAATTTACAATGTTGACAAAGTTAAGTAGTGTGGAATCTGAATATGCAGAGCATGATCAGATTTAAATATGATTTTCCTCTTGTCCTTATTTACATAATTTATGCATGCGTCTGTTGGAGGGTCTTTAACTTGACTCAGCATAACCTTCCATTATCTCCGTTTATTCCCTATTTAATTGAGTGAACTTGGCTACCGGGAAATGTGGGAACGATTGTTATTTCCCCACATGGGAACAGCGGCGGGGAAACAAAGGGACTCTGATGGGACGCAGACGCTACGCTCCAACTGATTAATGGCTCTCCTATTCCGTAATTGGTGGGCATAGCATCTATTTTGTGTGTGTGTGTGTTGTGGGGGTAGTTGTCTATCTATTTGCTAGTTTGTGTGTGTACGTTTGTGTGTTAGTGTGTGTCTGTGCCCCTATGTTGGGCTCATTAAGGGGATGCATAATAATCTGCGTCAGAGGCGAATGGGAATGTCACAGTTGAGAGGCTCTTGTGTGTATGCGGCTAAATGAGATGCTAAATGAGAGGTTGGAGAACAGTAGGGGATGATCGGAAGTACACCGAGAGATTTACCCACTTCCTCCTTGATTGACGTAGGTAGCTGTGTGTGCCTGCCAATGAGCTTTTGTAATTTAGAGTTTGGAAACTTTGGAGCCTTAATATAGCACTGTAAAGTTTATATTCAGCAGTTAGTGTTTGTACTCTGTCTTGGGGTTTTTCCTGAGGTATAAGATGTGCAGCACAAAGAGAAAGCCTCGAGTAAGGCCAGAGTTCATATTGAAATGCTCTACCCATCATTGCACTTTCTAAATGTGGGTTTTCTACAAGCACATGTGGGCGCTGAGGCACACGTAAACAAGTTGTAGCTCTGGGAATTTTAAAGTTCCTCGTTAACCTGAGCCGTGTTTATTCAGACTGTGGGATGTTGATGGCATGGGCCGGAGAGAACTTGATATTATTATCATACTGTAGGTTGTGACCTTTGGCCCCTGTTTTTTTAGGTGCACGTATCGTCATGGCTTGCAGGGACCTAGAGAGGGCAGAGGAGGCCAGGACGGACATCATGGAAGACACGGGGAATGAGAATGTGGTCGTCAGAAAACTGGATCTCTCTGACACCAAGTCCATCCGAGCGTTTGCTGAAACCATCAACAACGGTATGACACTTAACATTAATGTCTTCATATATCGAACAGTTTGTGGTTCAACCCCTACTTTCTCCTGGCCATATGTAAAAGTGCTAGAAATGCAGTCCATTTATTGGATTTCTGCCTCTTTCATGCCGAATAACTCCTTATATTATTGTGTTTGTGTGGGATGATCTTTTCAGAGGAGAAACAAGTGAATATCCTGATAAATAATGCAGGCGTCATGATGTGTCCCTACTCCAAGACTGCTGACGGGTTCGAAATGCAGTTAGGCGTCAATCATTTGGGTAAGTCTTTCTAGAAAAGGTGGCGTCTACCTGGAATATAAATGTCATGCTAATGCACATGACGACAACATGTGGCATGTGTTTGAGGGATTTCATAATAAGATCACAGGCTGGATATTCCTTTTGAAGATGGTACACATATTGTATTACATAATAGTTGGTGTACAGTAAAACCAAGCTGTCCAACATGTCAGCCAGGGAAATGAACCAGTCACTGTTATCCATTACATCACTTGTTAGACGCTTTTATCCAAAGCGACTTACGCACTCGATACTGTGGGCAATCCCCACAGGAGACATTTGGGGTGAAGAGTCTCAGGGACACAACGACATGCTGACTGCAGTGGGGTTTGAACCTTATCTTCAAGCTGTCAGTGTTTCTTTCCCGTTTTGAACCATGGCTCCCCTCCAAAGGATCCTATCCACCGTGGTATTTTTGTCACAGCCTGAGATGGTGGAGAACAGTCTGTGCTCGAATATGATCACACACACACACACACACACACACACACACACACACACACACACACACACACACACACACACACACACACACACACACACACACACACACACACACACACACACACACACACACACACACACACACACACACACACACACACACACACACACACACACACACACACACACACACACACACACACACACACACACACACACACAAACACACACACACACACAGAGAAAAACACACACACACACACAGAGAAAAACACACACACACAGAGAGCGAGAGAGAAAACACACACACACAGAGAGAGAGAGAGAAAAACACACACACACAGAGAGAGAGAGAGAAAAACACACACACACAGAGAGAGAGAGAGAGAAAAACACACACACACACAGAGAGAGAGAGAAAAACACATACCTATACATTCACATTGTTGAAATAACGATACACTCTGCCTTAGGTCAACGTAAAACAGGAAACAGACATCAGGACAATAGTCAGGAAAGCAAAAACCACATCCCACAGGACCTTTCCGTTTCCTATACAGAGTTCAAATGAGCACACACATCAGTAGTGTGTATGTGCATCCTGAACAGAAGGACAGCTTTTGCAAATATTCCTTTGTATTTCCGTTTGCATACAGTTAATTGTTGGCCACATTAAATGTACCTGGGATGATGTCAACTTGAACTGAGCTGAGCAAATGTAAGGAGACAAAGGCATGTTTTCTCATGTATTGTACATGTCGAGCATCAATCCATATGTTCTTTACGTTTCGTCCATGAACTAGAATCATGACCTCATTATGAACAACGTACTTTATGTTTACTATGACAAGCAACCACTGCAGTAATGCCACCATTGTGTTAGCACTTCATAAGAGGTTGTGATTGTAAGAGGTTGAAATAAAGAGAGATGCACAAGGAGAGACAAAGATCCCCAGAGAGGAAGAAAGAGACATGGTCCTCAATATCATGATAGCAAACGTGCTGTAAACCTGAACATCAGTGCAGTGTAAGGGATAAAGAATATTGAAGACATGTAAAACATATGCATAAAGAGCATTGTAAACCAGCGATATAATAATAAAGCTTTATGTGTACAGTAAAGCAGCTCAGTGCTTTAACAAGGCACACATCACCATTTAAAACAGAACAAGAACGCCTTGTTTCCACATAGCTTTGTATACAGGTCAACTGGAAGTTCATTCATTCCTCTGGGAACTTCCGTGATCTGGAATACCATTGTGAAACTCCATAAGTTTTTTTCCTGTCTGGAATTTGCCCCGAGTACATTGAATAATTTGAACTGTTGCAGCAGACTTTGGACAGACCATATGCACTTCATTCAATGCAGTTGTTTGACTGTGTTGCAAGTGAAATTGTGTTAATAATAATAATAATACATGGGACTTTTATAGCGCTTTTCATGAAACTCAAAGACGCTTTGACAGAGAATTAAGAAGAGAAAAAAAGACAAGAGAAAAAAAAAAAAAAAAGAGATGACAAAGAAATACAAAAAGAGATAAACAAAACAGAAAATAGGGGGGGGGGGGGGGTCAGTGGTTGAATGCAGTGTTGAACAGGTGGGTTTTGAGTGATGTTTTGAATGCTGTGCTGTTAGTGTGATTTAAAAAGAAACTAGTTAAGCCAACAGCAACATTTGAGTTCAATGCATTTTGCTATGAAAGAAATCATAGGAATCTCTGTAAACAATAGACGAGGAGATGCTGGTCCGGAGAAGCATGCTCGCGAGTTGGAATGACAAAAACATGTTAAAGAGGACGACAGCACTCACATTTAAAACCACTAAAAAAACAAATATAATTGCATTATTTTTGAACATGAGAACACCTCGTTTGTTGAGGGGATGAAAGGCACAGGGGAATTAATGAGGTGGATTTTACGAGCTGAATGCGGCATGGTACATCTGCAACACCTTAGGTTGTGTTTACGATCTTAAACCCTTCAATCTCTCATCGATGTCCATGCGTTTCCCAGTAAAACAAAGTGTCCCGGATCAGAGCGTGTCATCGTGATAGTGAAATCCATCACAGTTTGATGTAAGGATTTATACAACGTGAGACAATGGCCTGAAAGCATGTGTCTCATGGCTTTCCCCAGGTCACTTCCTGTTGACTTACCTGCTGCTGGACCTCATCAAGCGCTCAGCCCCCGCCCGTATCGTGGTCGTGGCGTCGGTCGCCCACACCTGGACCGGGCTGCGACTCGATGACATCAACAGCGAGAGGAGTTACGACACCATGAAGGCCTACGGGCAGAGCAAGCTGGCTAACGTCATGTTTGCCCGCTCGCTTGCCCAACAGTTACAAGGTGAGGTGAGATGACGCATCTGTAAGCACATCAGTAAGAACATATGATTTAGGCTGTAGCCATGATATAAGGATACACGGGATAACGTGATCGCATAATAAGGAGGTTCAAGTATTAATGTCTGGTCTTGAAGGATGAATGTATTTTATAGTGCACTTAGATAATAGTAGCCTTTGTAGTTGCTAAGAAAGGCATATGAAAAAAGGCTTTTTATCCACTCATACTGAACAATAGACTCATGTAAGCATGTCCAAACGCGCCCTTACTTCTGGATTGGAACGCTTGCCAAAGTGTTCGTTCTAGTTTATCTTTTCTCTTGGAAAGTCCAGCAATTCAATTATATAAAAATCTGTCTTTCATTTTAAATGAGCCATCACGTTGCCTCAGTCTGTTCATTTTTTCCTTTTTTATAAATGGTCAAGAACTAAAAGAAAATACCGTCTTATGACAACACTGCAGGCTATTTGTAACTGTCTACATCTGGAAGAAAGCTGTCACACAAGACCATTTGGATTTAAAAGAAAGAACATTACAAATAAAATACATATTACATTGCTCAGTCATTGATACAACTGTTAAAAAGATGCATATTCTGCACAGACATTATGTGTAAGTTGTATGAAAATCATAGCAGAATATCAAGATGTTAGTGTTTTGCATGTATAAATAGTACAGTGCTGTATGTGTGTAGGTGACTGTGTGGGTGCTGGTTCTCGTGTTGCAGGTACAGGGGTGAGCGTGTTCTCTCTGCACCCGGGGGTGGTGCAGTCTGACCTGTGGAGGCACCAGCACCAGTGCATCCAGGTGGCAGTGAAGATCTTCAGTATTTTCACAAAAACAACCCTGGAGGGGGCGCAGACCACCATCTACTGCGCTGTGGAGTCGGGCCTGGAGAGCCAGAGTGGAGGCTACTTCAGGTACTATTGGTTATACAAGAGCTTTCAGAGTGCCTCATGCGGCTTAGTATTACTACCTGCTGACTAACTGGAAAGTAATCATGTAGGCAGCTGAGGGTCTACTTTATTTTGTGTGTAATGTTCATTTTCTGCTCCTGACAGTGACTGCGCTCCGGCAAGGTGCTCTGGAGCGGCTTCTGATGATGAGACGGCCCAGAAACTGTGGGAGATAAGCTGCAACCTGCTTGGCATCACCTGGCAGTGAACAGGAGCATATCAACTGTGCCAGTGTGTGCTATATATCATATTTTAAAGAATACTTTTACACACTTTTTTATAGAGATATTAATCTTACTGTTGTGAAACAGGGTTATTTTATGACTCAAAGTACAGAACAGTCCAAAAGTCCTTTAGTCAATTCCAAGAGTTCCTTTATTTGTAAGATATCTAAAAATTAAACGGACATTTTAGTCATGTTGTAATTATTCAACATTCCTCATGGGCATTGTTTGCAAAGTCACTTTTGAGTGCAGATGGCGTTATTTCCTGTAAAGCTTCTTTAAAAGACGTGCATGATCTTTCTTTGGATGGAAATGTCTTTATATTTGCAAGTGAGAAACAAAGTTCTGGTTGTTGTTATACTAATTTCACCAAGAAGAATTGTAGGTGGAAAACTACCCCATGTTCTAAATATGAATCAAAACACATGTTGGCTTCCTTCTTTTAAAACATACATTTTATTGAAAAGAAAGAGTGCATGGAGAATTAAGGCTTACCCATACACATTTTTTAAAAAAGGACCCTGACACAAATATGCAAATGAAAAAGCTTTTTAGTTTCTTAGAAAAAAGATTCTGGTAAAACCATAGACTTACAGAATCAAAAAACATGTTTCTTTCTCACTTGTTTCTATAGCGCACATATTGTGGTTAATCTTTAAAGCAATTCGTGACATTTAATAATAACTGGGTTCTGTTGTTTGTGAAGTATTATAATGTATATTTATTAATCAGTCAAATACAATCCATTGATCTAAAATTGTTCATTTAACTGTTTCATTAAACAGATGTGTATCACATTATCTGCTGTTTCAGAAGCCTTCCTTTTAGCTGAGCGTGTGACAATATGTTCAATTTAGAACATTTTTAAACCATTGACACTTAACAGGATTCAAAGTGTGTGCATTTTATGTAAAAGGCATGTTTTCTCATGTATTGTACATGCAGAGCATCAATCCATATGTTTAAGTAAGTGTGCTTGAGTTCAGAGTGAATGTATTAATGTTAACATTTTCCAAGCTGGTAAAACGTAACGTGACACTGGAGGAGAGAGTTCAGAGAGATTAGGTCAATTCACTGTCTTAATAACGAGGAGGGAACGAAGGGTCTTAAGGTCTGAGCGATGTCACTCAAACACATGACGACATTTCAATGGGACTCATTTCAAGGACAAATGTAAATGTGTTGGAATCCTGCAGTCGAAGGGTCACAAAGATACTGTTTCTGCAAATGTAGGACTTGTTACATAGAATCAGTATATTGTGGATCAAAGATCAAGAGAAAATGAATTGTATTTAGAAACAGTATCTTAATCCAAATCACATGACGGAGTAGTTCAGACTTAAGGAATGTGACATGAGCTAGTGAAGTTAATAGCAGGAGTCTAGGACCAATGCTCCCTCAGAGCAATGTGAATATTCTGATTTAGATACAATCACGCTAACTAAACAAGCTGTCCTCTCTTCCATGTCATATCTTTAAAATTGTAAAGTTTTCTGTTTTTATTCTAGTTTATGTACCTCTTATTCTTGGCTTCTGTTACATTGGCCATGTGTATTTCTTTTTGGAGTTATCATGCAACAACTGAACTTCCCTGCTAAGGATCAATAAAGGTGTATCTTATATCCAGAGATACATATTATTCTGAAATGGGTTATTTTATGTCATGAACTTTTCCACTTCAGTACACTTGATGCTGATCATATTGTAAGTAACTACCATAAATACATGTAGTGGAGTACAATTACAAAGTTGCATACAATCAAAATATAAAAAATATTACAAGTCCCTAAAAATTGTACTTAGAAGAGTACTCGAGTAAATGTACCTAGTTACTTTCCACCACTGTACGACGGTAAGACAAATATTTTAACCCATGCTGCTTTATTGTGTATGTAAACCTCCCGGCCTATAGGTGGCAGTATGGTCAGAAACTCAAACTCAAAAGAACCGGCAGTGATGACGAGGGAAGATACCGCGCATGCGCGCATGTAAAGGCTACGTCAACCCTTCTCTAATCTCAAGCTTCCCACAAACTACGTGTCCTCATTCCTCCGACTGTCTTCTCCTCTAACACGACCTCACAGACCGGTAAACTGAGCGATATTCTATCAACTATTATTATACATCTTACTTAAAGTTAACGCACTAACTGGTTTGGTATTTATTTTGATTTGTATTCGTTTTTGTATTGTATTTCCAGCTAAACTAGCGTAACGTCGACAGGTTAGCTTTTCTTACGTTAACGTTAGCTAGCATGTTAGCTAACACAGCTGACTGTTAGTTTACTGACTTCAACATATGTTTTTAACGACAAGAACACACCAGTGTCAACATAGCGGTTGATATTTGACGCTTAAAAAGACATTTGCAGTATTGTGTTTTACAGTAAGTCCGTTGTGGGAGTCATGACAGACGCAGGCTTCTGAAGTCAACGTCATCACTCAGAGCAGCAGTCCGAGATTTGACACTAAATCAGGTTTTATTCTGTCTGCAGCTTGAACATCATGGATCAGGTTATGCAGTTTGTGGAGCCCAGCCGGCAGTTCGTCAAAGACTCCATAAGGCTCGTAAAGAGATGCACGAAACCCGATAGAAAAGGTAAGATCATATTTTGTTTAAATCCATTTGGCCCAGTCTCTGTTGTGTTGGCATCTCTGTCGAAACGTTATCAATTGAGCTTCAGTTGATCCACAACAGCTGAAAACATTTTAACATACTTGACTCTCACTTTTCTACATACTATACTATGATTTCTGACGTATAATATGCCTTTTTCACATACTATACCATTACTTTCCCGACATACTATCGCTTTGTTTTGTAACATGCAATACTTTGAAATATCTTGCAATACTACACTATAACTTAGTTTCCTACGATTGTTCTGATTTAATCAACACACCATATCTTTTTCTCACATACTTGTACTATGTGATCAGAACAGACTTTTTCCCCACTAACAATACTACTTCTACATACGACTTTTTTTTTTACTTTTATACTATACGTTGAAACATTATGTACACACTATAACCTTTTTCACTACGGGTTGTCAGATCTAATCTACATACTATGCTTTTTGCCATACTTTTAATATGTATGTTTTTCCTTTTAATTGTATTATTTTAACCCATAACTACCCGGTCTCATCTCTACTTTTGGGGAAATTATTGGGAACATCATCTAGACTTAATAGACCATATAGAACACATTTCTGACAAGTAACCCCCCCCCCCCCCTAGTGTCAGATATCTGAAAAGTGACATATATGTCACATTGGCGGTCATGTGTCACACACAAGCTTTCGAAATATAGTAGGGCTGTGCGATTATGGCAAAAATCATAATCACGATTATTTGGGTCAATAATTGATATCACGATTATTTTGACGATTATTCATTGACCATTTATTGAACTTTAAAACAAATCATATTTTACCAATAAACAAGATCAACAAATATGTTGGAGCGCACTTCCAAAACCATACTAAACATATATTATTAATATGATAAATAAAAATAAATTAGACCAAAAATAAATTAAATCAAATATGATGCAGTGCACTGTCACAACCTACTGAAAACTCCTTAACATATAGCCAACATGTTGGCAAAACATATTCAACATATTCCACTCAGTTAAACGTTGAAGGCTGGCCAAGGAAATAAATGTTGAACTACAATTTAAGACCAAATAAAAATGTTTAGGCCACCATGGCAAATGCTGGTAGGGCTGCTCATGTTATCTCTTAAAGATTTTTTGCAAGAAACACCAGCCTGTTTACATAGTCTGGTTTCAGAGATGAGCGCAGGCAGGTGACAAGCCACCTGTACTGTAGACCCTCAGCCACGCCCCGACACATGGGGTGACGCCGGCCAATCACAAAGCTTTGATGCGTTCAAGTGCATTATTCTGGCACAGGAAGATTATGTTACAGGACATTAACGATACAACAGAATATTGTTGTTCTATTTTTAGACACATCTCGCGATCGACTGGTTGGGCACCCCTGGGCTAGACCATAGGTCTGTTGTGGTAGCTGAAGCCACATCTCTCTCAACTTCCCCACGGCATTTATCATATCGTGCAGGCAGCGCAGACCTGCTGAAATAATACCGAGACGGCATCGCGTAACGCTTGTCCAACGTGTTGACAAGTTGCTTGAAGCCCTGGTTGCTAACAGTGCTAACTGGGCACATGTCTTTAGCGATGTGAAATGTAATGGCAAAGTACTTGCAAATAGTGGAAATAGTTTTACCCTTCTTTTTAACGAGTTGCTGCTCTTGTTCTGACATCTTCGCTCGCGCTGAACACTCACAACACATGTCACTCCCACGTGGCCGAGTGGGCTTTTAGGGAGGGGCGAAAGCGCACCCAGCAAAATAATCGTATTTTGTCAATTATGCTGTTTTCATAATCGTCGCAAGCCATAATCGTAATCGCGATTTAAAATACGATTAATTGCACAGCCCTAAAATATAGCTAGTTCTGTCACATGGACATGTTGTTATGGGAACACAAAGTCACATGACCCACCAGACTGTTCAGTGTGTCACTTCATGACTTCATGAGATAAAATAAAGGCTAAAGCTGTATAAGGAACTTTCCAGAACATTTAACTGTCATGTAACATTTGTGTCACCGTGGGTTCTTATGGGTTACGTTTGATTTCCATTATTATTAAAAGCTCTTTGTCTTACGTCTGTGAATTGTGCTTCCTTCAGAATTCCAGAAGATTGCCATGGCCACAGCGATTGGGTTCGCCATCATGGGCTTCATTGGTTTCTTCGTCAAACTCATCCACATCCCCATCAACAACATCATTGTGTAAGTAACAGTAACACTTTACTTATATGGACGGTAATCGTTTTATATTAGTGGGTATTTTGACTGATGTTCCAACAGAAATGCATTTGCCTTGATGAAAGATTGTGGTTCGCCACTTTGTTCAGGGAAGCTTTTTCCAAACACTTGATCCCTGTGATGATAACAGAGATGGCCCTTTAGAGAGAGGGACTTTGTGATGACACTACCTCCTTAGCGTCTCTATCTACTCACTGAAAATATGTTTAAATCAGTCAAATTAGCATTGGAAGAATGAACTAAAATGCTTTAAAATGTCTGTCCAGCCCTCATATAGTAAAGCATGTTTATTTTATGTCCTATCTTTTACAATTATGAACTGGTTTTAGACTAGAATCAAAAAGCAAGGGAGTCTTGATGAATAAGGGTTTATGTTTTTTCATAGAGGTCAAGGACAAAGGTTAGGAAAAGACATGGGGCGCTATATTTAGATTATTTAATTGTACCCCATGTCTCACTTGCTAACAATCTCACACTTGTGTTTGCTGCTGACTCTAAGACTTGGTTAAATTAGACTTTGAGTATACTCCAAGTGGTATGATGCAAGATCTGCTGTTGTCAAGTTACCACTTTACTTCATCAAGACTTCTCTGATTTTCTATATTCACCATGGTGGCATGAAAGAAGAATACTGTTTTTTTCATAGTAACACTGTATTCATTGTGTATACATAAATACACAATTTAAATATCACTTGTATACCAGAGCTGGAAATGCTCACATTATTTCGAACCACTGTTAAGTGGCTTACTCATTAGTACGATCAACATTGATATGCATTTTTTAAATTCAGATTGGAATTATCTTTTTGAACAAACACTTTGTTTTATTGCATAATAGACAGAAACCAAGACAAGGGGAAAAACTGTCACACGTGATTTTATTTTGTGCAGTATGTTAAAACATCAAAATAGCATTAATTAAGGCTTGTAAAAGTCTCTACAATATCATACGAGAAGTAGGATTGTCTGTTTTTGAAAGGAAATTGTTAGTACGATGGATCAAGGTGGGTCTACTCATGTACTCGTTCCTCTTTCAAACTGAATATTACAGTGACATGTTTCTGTAGCCTTCTCTCATCACTAACCCTTTCTCTTGTTTCCCCTCTAGTGGAGGTTAAATCCTGGACAAGAACAAACTCAAACTTCAACTCCTGGGGACAGAAGATGGCGATGCAATGCAAGGTGTTCGTGGGCTGGTGTGATCGAGGACTGAAGGGATGACATTTTTCATTCGGTGCACGACATTTATATTTCAATGTGTAAATAAAAAATATGGAAACCACAACTGAATGCTTTCCAACAGTCTTTTTTCAATAGCCTTGATATCACTACAGCATGTTTACACCAGTTTGGTTTGAACATTGCCTGACATTCAGAAATACAATTTAATCGTCATCACAAGGCACATTTTTCATAGCAGACAAGTGGGAACAGTGGCACTTATTTAAAAAGGCACATTCTTAGGCTTTTGAATTTCAGCCTGCAGTGAAAATCAGAGCCATGTGTTGCATAAAACCAGTTAAAATATTAAATATCCTTGGCAGAGATGGCAGACACGGTATTACAAAATCTTTCTTTGGTTAGTTTGTAATGTTCTTCTAAACCAACAAAGCTAACCAGATATTGATCAACAGGTTTTTCCTTCATTCTTTGTAATACTAATGAGAGTTAGGATATTTCCTGTCTGTCATTCCTCCTCCTTACATATACCCATACTCCAGAGCAGAGGCTGGTCTGTTGTCACGGTTACAGGCTTCCTGGGGTCTCCAGGGGCAACAGGTTCGTAGGTGTTGGAGGTGCTCACCAGCTTCCCAAACTGCAGGACCTGGTCATCTAGAGAGAGGAGACACATGATTGGATTCTGCATTCTGAGGGCGTTAGTGGCTGCTTCGAATAGTCTGGGTAAATTATTGAGTGGGTAGAATTTGGTTTCTGGTGTCACTAGTTAACTTTGTAATGCACACCACCGGTTATGTCGTATTCAGAGGCCAAGCAGTTCCCAGCCAAATAACTCAAATTCAAGAAAGGACGACAGAAGACATGTTGAAAAAAACAACATAGTATAGCATGTCAAACTAGGGCATGATATCATATGAAGATAAGGGTCATCCCTCCCTTACATGACCGAAAAGTACCATGTTGAAAAAAGAAGGTATTTTATGACGAAATAAGGCGCAGTATAGTGTGTAGAAACCAGGCGTAGTAGTATGTCCTTAAAAATTACAAAAACGACATACTATAAAAAAAACGACATAGCACATTATGTCGAAATAAGGCATGATATCTTGTCATAAAAAGCATAATATCGTATGTTGAAAAAATGAAAAAGGTGAAATTGCGTAATATATATAGTATATGTTGAAAATGTCAAAACAAATTCAACATACTTTCCGACTATTTCGATATACTATACTATGCTGTTTTTAATCATATTTTCGACATAGTCACATGTTTTCTGATATTTTTTAGATACTATACTATGCCTTCTAGATTTGCTTTGGTATTTTCAACATACGTTGTTCTTCTAGCACCCATTGACCCGGCAGAATTGATCTATGTAGCCCAGGATATTTGCCCTTTTAAGATATTATTATTTAAAGGTTAAATCATAGTTGGTGAGACATATGCTTCAATTATATAATGCTATTTCTTTGTGCTCTATTGGAACTGAAAGGGATTCACTTGCTGAAATCATACTTAGCCAACACTGACTTCAAGTGGTCTGACCAGGAAGTTCAGTAGACCCTTAAATAAGTATTCATTTTTCACTTATTGCATTGTAATGTTAGACTGGTAAAAATAAACAAATACCTTAAATGCTTATTTCTAATATATTATATGGAAGTTTGGTTTGAGGAATTATATAAGGAATAGTCAATATATAAGGAAAGTAACAAAACCATTGGGTGTGCTTCAACAGGTCTAAATGGCGGGGCTGTGCGTGTCAGTTTTCCCATTAACAGTTACATTTATTTATGCATCGTTGACTTGTTGTACCCTGAGAGTGGAGCTGTTGGATCGTGTCTAATATAAAAGGGCGAACTCGCCTCAGGAGATTTACACCTGGGGCTCTCTATTATTCATTCGATATTATCCGTCACTGTGTTCTCGCAATCCACAGCAAATTAAGCAGTAAAACATTTCTCCCCTACGGGTCAGGACATGTGGCTTTTATTGAGTTCACAGGTGGTTTGTCATACTTCACAGAGAAGACACTGCTTCACTTTTATCTCTTTGGAAAGTGTTCACCTGGTTATATCTGGTTTGCTTGTAGTCAGTGAAGAGTAGGGATGGGAACGATTAATCGAATATTCAAAATTATTCAGGTATTCGAATATGAGAATTTAATAAATAAATTCTCTCTCTCTCTCTCTCTCTCTCTCTCTCTCTCTATGAGATCATCACTAGAGACTACTATGCTCTTATCTCTCGAGGACTATCTCTCTCTCCTCTCTCTTCTCTCCTCTCCTACTATCTCTCTCTCTCTCTCTCTCTCTCTCTCTCTCCTCTCTCTCTCGCTCTCTCTCTCGCGCTCTCCTCTGCTAGATAATGGGCTGGCTGCCCCTCCCGAACGCGATCATGCTGACTCAAATCATGCTGACTCAAATCTCATTTTATGCCCACATTCCAGCTGAGAGGGTCTTCTCTACAGCTGGCTGTGAATCGTCTCCGCACCCGCCTCTCCCCGGAGTAGACATGCTCATATTCTTAAACAAGAATGAGTATTGAATATCTGCATTCTGTGATTGTTACAGGTTGTTGATCTCTGTCGTAATAGGGTTACGACACCCTAACCCGTTATGTTGTTCGTGTTTGATCCCTCTTTCATTAGAAAAACAAGTTATGTTTTAAGCATGAAAGCTGTAGGCCTGTAGCTGTCAACTGTTCAAACTGTGTCAATACATTTGACATATTCGACTTGGTTTCTATACTTATTTGAACATGTATTTCTTTTTTTGTCAACATTTTTTTTATTGGATATGTACATTTCGGTTAACCGTGTTTTTGGGGGTCGAATATAAATTTGCTTTCAAATTCCCATCCCTAGTGAAGAGTGTCTGAAAGTGAGGGGGATTAGCTCCAACTAGGCGGACCACATGGACTTCTCTTCATGTCAATCATCCCATTAATTACTCTCTTTTACTTTCATTCCAATCTGCTCTTCTGAATATATATTTCCCAGATGGAGGACCTTTGTAACTATTCGCACTTTCATAGATAACAGAGAATACATTATCTTCCATGACTGCACTCTTTGTGTCGTTAAGGGTTCATACAACATATCATTAAGAAAAGTAATGAAATACAGAGGGACAAAATAACGAGAGAATTGAAACCTACTAACTGATTTCACCAGAAGTCACTATACTAAATAGTTGTAAAGGAATGCCGTTCAGTCCTACATACTTAGATCTTTTATAATATGAGTATGCAATGCACGCCCAATGAGGGCACGAGATACATTTGTGCGTGCACGAGATGGAAGGCTGACAGACAGGGCGGCAGTACTTTTTACAGTACTACGGCTTCCACAGATGACATTTTTTTATGGATTTGTTGTCAAAGCACTTCAGATATTCATTGCTATCGGGATGTTAAGAGCATTCCATGGAATATAACAAAAAGTGTATCTCGAGCCGGTTTCTGAAACGTACCTACCCCACCTTTAATGTAAGCCAAATGCTACAAGAAGCATTTCATGGTATGTTACTTAACAATCTATGTTTCCGTTTTGTTTCTGTACTCTTCTCATTGGTGTGGAGTGTCTGGCGTGGCTCCCAATCATTTAGTCATGATGATAATAATATTAAACTATGATTGAAAAAAGTATAGCTTCTTCAAAGACACCAATTGTCACGGAGGCGGCCATTGCTGCGTCGCTTCCCAATCAGTGCGCTCACTGTGATCGATCTGCAATCTGAGAGAAGATGTGTGGTGTAAGTCACCAAACGACCACCAGAGGCAGCAGAGCACCACGGCAGGAAACATTAGGAGGCAACAGGATGGCATAGTGGCGCCTACATTCACACACACACATGATCTCTTCTGTCTCACTCACACACACACACACACACACACACACACACACACACACACACACCACACACACACACACACACACACACACACACACACACACACACACACACACACACACACACACACACACACACACACACACACACACACACACACACACACACACACACACACACACACACACACACACACACACACACACACACACACACACACACACACACACACACACACACACACACACACACACACACTCTTTAACGTACAAAAGGCTTGTAGATGGCTTCATTAGCAATCCCCTCCTCAAAGCTGATGCCGATCAATAGCCGCCCGTTACAGGGGGGAGCGAAATGAGCGTCGCACCCGCCAGTGATAACAATGGAGATGTTTGCTGCCTGTAATTGCATTCCAGCGCCACAGCAGTAAGTAGACCGTATTTACAGAACAAATGACCCAGGAGAGAGGGTCGGCGAGCAGAGAGCCTCACACCCTCTCACACTGCAGTGGACAGGTAGAGAGGGGCATTATGAGAGGTCGGAGCCCCTCTATTTCTGCCTCTCTGTGGTTATTTTTGTAAACAGGTTCGAGAAGAGATGATAAAGGTTGCACCATGAAGCATTTCAAGCATGGAAAAATGTGTCAAATGATCAGTGATGTATTAGTGACGAAGACGTACTACCACAATTCAGTTTTTAAGCAAAATGTAATAAATATAATTGGTCTTTATATGAAGCTACCAGTCACAGTGAGGTATGTGGAAATAAATTAAAGAATAGCATGAAGACATTTTCAAATATATACGAAAAAGTCATAGTATAATATGCTGACAAATATAAAAAAGTAATACTATAGCATATTAAAAAATATGAAAAAGGCAAACAAAATATGAAATAAAAAAGATATTAAAATAGTCGAAGAAAATTATGTTAAAAAGATTTGCTAGTATAGGTAGTCGACGCGTAAACTCTGCTTTAAAGTATGTATATTTAAACGATGATATTGCCGGGAATATTTGACACATCACACCTTTAACGTAAAATTGATCTGTTGCCTGTGATCCCATGTACTCCAACACAAACATCATTCTCCCTTCACATTGTGTTTGGCGTGAAACCCTTTTCAACGTGACTTGTCATCGAGAGGCAAATTGAACTCATTCAGTCAGATCCTTCAGACTAGCGCGATATCAAATTGCATCGCGCTTCACAGTCCGAGAGAGACAATCATTTTCTATAAATCATGTTTGTTCAATACTGAGCTGTCCAATTACTAAAATGAGGTGAATGTACGACTGTGTTTTGCACAAATTCTACCGCACCTTCAGAAAGACTCCGTACATTATTGCAATAAATAGACTGAACAGAATCTGAGTCTGCCAGAAGGTATTTTTTAAAGTTAAACCCACCAAATATTTCTCAGGAATATACTGTATTCATTGACAAACTCTACTATTCATCATTTAAAAAAGCTGAAATGAATGACTTGAGCTCACAGTTCTGCAGTTTGAATCCAGATGAGGCAAAGACTTTAGTTAATGCATACTTTTCAGTGTTCAGCCGAGCTATATCTTACTCTAACAGAAGATTGTGGAGGGCTTTGAAAGTAAGGACCAGGATGCGGTGTGAAACGGGGAGCCAGTGGAGTTCTTGGAGGACCGGGGGTTTTGATGATGTGATCTTAGGGTTTTGTTTGAATAGTTGATTCAAGTCCTTTTGGAGAGCGAGCATTGATGGCAGAGATGGGGACTCGGACTCGAGTCGCACTTAAGTCGCGCACACAGAGACTTGACTTGACTTGGACTCGTGACCAAAAGACTTCAGACTCGACTTGGACTCGTGTGTTGGGACTCGTGAACAATCATTGTGTTTTCTATTGTTGGCGTATTAAAGGCGGGGTAGGTACATTTGAGAGAAACCGGCTCGAGATCGCTAGAATTTGAAAATACACAACCGGAGATAATCTGCTAGAGGCTGCTACTTCCTTATAGAGCCCGCCTCCTCCAACACACACGAACGCGCACATGACCAATGAGGGCACGAGATCAGTTTGTGCCCAGATGGAAGGCTGACAGGCAGGTAGGCCATCCAGTTACTTTAGCCGGGCTCATTACGCAGACGTGCGCGCCTCTGTTACTACCTCGTAGTAACACAATAGCGACCGGCGGCACATCTGCGGCTGTACCGCTTGTAATTAGGTTCAACTACAAACACTTCGAACAAAACGCCGGCGGCACCAACAAAAGGAGCGCACACTGCAAAGTCTGCAATATCAAAATCAAGGATGCTGGCGCAACAACGTCGGATTTCATCAGGCACTTGAAAAGTCACCCGGAGAGGTCAGTCACATTAACGCATATGGACGGTTAGCAAACATGTTTAGCTCAGCATCAGCTGTGTAATGCTAACTTAGCTTGCTGCTAGCTTTGTAACTGAATATTTGAAAAGATGAGTGAATGTTTGCTTGTCACACTTGTTTGAGTTGAGTGGCGTTGACATCCAACTCTTGACATGACATAAAAAAGGTCGGTAACGTTAATCATTACGTTCCGCTGCGTTAAACGTATATACAAAAATACATAGTTACATACATAAATACATCTGTGGATTTATAGGCAGGTTACAGGTTTATTGTTGACCACGTAACGTTAATGTTACAGGTTTATCAGGTTACCATGACACTGGCTTTGAGTGAGAGGATAGAGGAATATGTTTATTAATAGTAGACTTAAAAGATGTCATTAGAGACCCAGTGTATAATAACACAGTAAATGCTTTGAATTGCTTAGATATAGCTGTGCAGTATTCTTAACAGACTGGATAGCAGCAGACAATAGAAGGCTTATTACAACCAGAAGAGACATGAGACTTGACTTGGACTCGTGACCAAAGACTTGAGACTTGATCAAGTCTCACCCCACAAAGACTTGAGACTTGACTTGGACTCGTGACCAAAGACTTGAGACTTGATCAAGTCTCACCCCACAAAGACTTGAGACTTGACTTGGACTCGTGACCAAAGACTTGAGACTTGACTTGGACTTGCAAAAAAAGACTTGTGAACATCTCTGATTGATGGTACTCCATGACAGAAAAAAAACCTCACACGTATTATATAAAATGTACAAGTGCTTCCAATTTGTGGTAAAGAACTAAAACCAACAATAGTTTGGAATCACTGAGCGGAGAACGCTGCCTGTTCTATTATATTATATCCACCCTGCAGGGCCGGACTGGGACAATAAGCCAGGCCACTACCAGTTTTTTGTGCCATTTTGCTGGATTTATTGTCAACTTTTACAGTGTTGCTGCCCATAGTGATAGCCCTCTAAATCTACTAATAAACATATGGACATGGGTTACTATTTAAAAAAATGTGCAAATCTATTTAGGAACCTATGTGAACATATTTTAAGTGGGGGTGTACCTCAAATCCTATAGGGGGGTCCGGGGGCATGCTCCCCCGGTAGAATTTTTTTTTTAAATGTTGGACTTAAATGCATCAATCTGGTGCATTTTGAGGGGGAAATAAAGAGACTACACCCAGATGAAACAGAACTGTATACATTTACATAATCATAAAATCATAAAAACATGGCTATAACCAATAACATACCATATCCAATATGAAATGACATTGAAACTTGTTTATTTATTTGTTTTTGGTTAATTTATAGTTGTGAGTGTGTCTGTGCACCTGAACCAGCCTCGCCTGTCTCCCTCCTCTCCCTCCTGCTCCTCTTTGAGGCAGAAGCAAAGACTAGTTTTAGCTCTCAACAAGTTTTAATAGTTTATCTTACTTTTTTTCACCTCGTTAACGTTTTTATTTTTTTATTATTCATGCATATTTTACTAATCACTCCCCCTTCAAATGGAAATATGTGTTTACATAAATGGTGACCAAACCGTTTGAGACCCACTGAGATAACTTAGACTAAGTTAACTATCTAAACACTCAGAGAGTCCTTTACCTCACCTGAGCTGGAGTTATCAGTCTCTCAGTCTGACAGCAGAGGACTCTCCTCCACCTTGTTGTTGAGGCCGAGGGCATTAGTATGATCTGTATGAAAGTGGCCATGTCGGCAGGCCACATCATGTAGACAGCCAGTCACCCTCTGTGAGGCAGAGTCAGACCCACATTTGCGCAGCGTTGCGTTCACAATACATACATAAAAAAAAAAATCCTCAGGCCAGCAGGCCACTTAGCAGGCCAGGCCATCGGGAAATCTCCCGATGGCCACCCTGTGATTTCTATACATGTCCTTCACTTTCTCTACCTGACTGTCTGCTTATATTGGAGGCTATTTATTGGCGCTGAGAAGAGCCAAGGCGAGCGCTAGCAGTGTTAGCACCATCTGCTGTGTGATGATAGCCGCTTCTATTAAATGTTTATGATAGCGCTGCGGGGTTTGACTAAGAGTGTGAGGCGACAAACGCCGGCTAAAGTTGAACTTCAGATAAAAAAACTCATCTCTGCTTGGTATGAGTCAGGCAAGAGACATAAACAAACGGAGAGGAAATAACATACTTTTCCGTGATTGTGGCGATGTCATGTGTTTTTTGATGGATTAGCTAGTAGTGTCATACATTAATATCCTGCAATGAATCCTGGAGTTCACTTTTCTAAACATTATGCTAATGCAGGTTTGGTCCAAAGTATGTAAATGTTTGCACACCTCCTCTTGCAATTCTGCAGCTCCACTGGGGGTACTAGTAGTTCACACCAGGCTGCTCTTCTTGTGATGTGCACAGTGCTGGAAATCTACAGATCCATAAATAAAAGCATAAAACAGCAGTTTTCCCTCCCGCTGCACCGCTACAGAATACATACACTTTTAATTTCCCCTTCTCCAGGACCTTGAAGAGCGGAAGCGAATGAGAGAGGCAGGAAATAAAAGGGAAGGGGGCAGAGAAGTGAGGCGTTATTATGTAGCAGGGAGAGAGAACATGTATAGAAAGGGATATGAAAGAAAAAGCGAGACTGGGAGATAAAGGAAGAATAGATGAATTTCTTTAGACTGAACCCCGGAAACAAGGACACGCTAGGCGAGAGTACGGACAGAATAACATCGCCAGGGAAAAAGAGATATGGAAAGAGTAGGAGAAGGTCAGGGTTGGAACAGGAGGAGAGGTCTTACAGTGAAGATGTCTTGCTCTGGCAGGGAAAGACCTCACTGAACCTACCGAACCATCTATCTGTTTGACGACAAGATCAATTACAGTGCTTTACCTGTGAAAACAATTGTTCCCAGTGTACAGGATGCGTGGTGAATACTGAGTTCTCAGACTGCATGTACTGCTGAGCGCTGAGGATGCATCTTTAAATGTCTTGTCAACATATTCTTCGAGATTTACGGTTTCTAAATTCACATCAAAAATGTTTGCAGCATCACCACTAAGAATGGGAACACAATCCCTCTTCTCTTTTTCCTATCACGCCGTGTTTTGCAGAGAACCAGACATCATCCCATCACAACAAAAGATGGACTTTTACACGAGCGTATCGACTTCAACAATAAGTAAACATGTTTATATGCCAACGTGCACTCTACCTGTTTCCTCTCACACTTCAGAGTGTCAGAGAAATGTGGAACATGGCGGTGAAGTCCTTATTAAAAACACTGTCTCATTTGCATGTGTTTGTGAGGCTTGCATTTCAGAAACAGAGCGTTCTCATTAACAGTGAGGGCAAGCTTCCTAATCTTGCCCAAAGTTTACTTTTAATTAAGATTTCTCACTTGCTTCCGCTCTCTGTGAGACTTTGCCGTCGAAATCCATCTGTGTTCATGTGTTTGTTTTTGTATCAAAATCAGCACCGGTTTGTGTTGGATGAGTGTGTCTGTGTGTGCAGCCTTGTTGCACTACTTCATGTGGTATACGAATCTTGGGGAAATAAGTTAAGTAACCCCATCTGGTCGTTTTATCTGACGTCTTTGAAACATGGTGTTTTTAATAGCATGAGAGTATCTTGTCCGTAGCATGTTTCCTATCTGTAGCTAACGGTGGAAAGAGGAAAAAGGAAATAATACACATGATAGAAGGTGTGTGTTTTGCCCCTATGTGTGTACGCTTGTATGATTTTACATTGTGCAATAGTGATACAATCTTCTATCACGGTATACTGCATTACAGACCACAGTAGAGATATAGTATAGTACCTTTTCTAAAGATCGCTATGGCTTACAGAAATAATCAGCTGTGATTAGGAACAACTCAAATATTGCAATATTTCAAACAAATACCTTGATATGGACATTAAACTAATTGAGGTAGGATGACTAATGGTGCAGAGGATCATCATGGGATATGATCAAAATCTAGTTTGTTGCTTCTTACAATGTCAGGAATACACTTTTAAAGCAATGTGGACAAGAGGTCGTTCAAATGCTTAGTAAAACAATATATGACAACTGTCCATGAGATTGAGTGTCTTCTTTATTAAACAGGACTGCATGCATCCTTTAAGCCCACTGATACGGATGTGCCCTGATGTGTTTTTATTAAACATGCAAGTCATGCTCTGGCACCTTCTCTGTATCCAGTTTTCAATAAACGTGCATTTTAATATAAATCAACAAGGACTTCACGTCTTTAAATATCGCCCAACTACGGCGTATATGTGCATGTTTCAGTTTGTGCTTTTGTGTGCGTGTAACGGCCCGTCCACACAGCGGCGTGCGTTGACGCTTCACCATTCACTTTGAATGGGGTGATGTCACTTTTCGCCGAACTGCATTGTGGGAAGCGACGTGGAGCGTCGCTGGCGTGGCTCGCTGCAAAAGCGATGTTCAAATTTTGACGCCTCGGCAGAAGCGTCAGCCAATCGAATCATATGCCAGTACAAGCTCTAGCCAATCAAACCGCTGCGTGTGTGTCAGGGGAGGGAGATTCATGTGATTGGTTGTCGGTCGAGTTTCAGACACGCCCGCCGGCAAGCGTCAACGCACGCCGCTGTGTGGACGGGCCGTAAGTGTCAGGTGCTTGTTAGTGCACGGGCCGTAAGTGTCAGGTGCTTGTTAGTGCACGGGCCTGATGATACTGGGGTTACGAGGAGCAGTGTTGTGGAGTACTAGCAGCTCATTTGCATATCAAGCTAACTGCACATCTTACAGAGGAAAGCCTCCTCAGCCTCTCTGCCATCAGTGAGGCTGACAGCCATTGTTCATGCTGCACACACACACACACACACACACACACACACACACACACACACACACACACACACACACACACACACACACACACACACACACACACACACACACACACACACACACACACACACACACACACACACACACACACACACACACACACACACACACACACACACACACACACACACACACACACACACACACACACACACACACACACACACACACACACACACACACACACACACACACAGTTGCAAAACAAAGCAAGTGAATAAAAGAAGATACATTCATACCCACGCACACACACTTACACACACGCTATGCAGGGAGGAGTTGGTTTGTAGATGACAGCAATGTGTTGTTCATTATGATCCATGTTAAGCGGAAAACATCATGACGAAGCAGGTTTTAACACCCGCAATCTCACACACACCGTGCAAGAGGCCATATTTCAGCCTGTGTTGCTGCAGGATGAAGGCTTTGTATATTAAGCTGTCGCACAGGGGAGGGCTGAGTCACAAAGAAATTACCAAGGAGGTGTTCCCGCACCCCAGCAGATAACACACACACTCGGACACACACGCAGGATAGAACTCCTGTCAGTCACAGATGGAGACATATTGTCTCGCTGACCTTCACAGCAATAATCGTCAATTGTTTCTGACTTGTTGGAATAAAGTTCTGTGGTGATTTAAAGTCCTTTTAAAAGCAGCCTTGGAGGAATTTCATTCATCCACAATAGCTCTTTACTTCTTAAGAGAACATAATGGATGGCAGTACGAGACATACCAGGAAATGAGTGTTCAAAGCATAAAGCCTCCTGGTCATTTAAACTGTGGCTGCCATGGTGCCACTGGAGCGCTGTGTGTAAGAGTCTAGATTAAGTGTTGGTTTATTTCAAAGTCCAGCAAGTTGCCGTCAGGAAGAAAGTAACGCATCAGCAGAGACTTCTGAACCTTAATCAGGAGAAAAGCTGAGCTCATCAATCAAAATATAATATAATATATATATAAGATATCATTCAAAACCCTAGATTATTAGAAAGTCTTGACTAGAATGAAGTTGGAAAAATAGCTTAAAAAGTGCATAACAAGAGCAAGGGTTTCTTTAGACTAGATATTTAAACATATTTAAGTAGCACTGTAATGAAACTAAAACCATGACTTAAGGGCTTCCTCTTCTTGTTTGAAGTCCTAAGAGAGGGCAGTTATATTGATTGAACTGTTAAAGATAATCACTCTGAATAAATAAATGAATGATTTTAAGTTAAACTCACACAGGTCATAAACGCTTTGGAAGTAAGCCAACTCTAAATACTTCACTTGAAGCCAGGGGTAACCGACTTAATGCATCAGCTATTCAAACTGAGTGTTTACAATGTGTACGACTTAAACCAGCCGGTGATCTTATCAAAGCCAGCCAGTCTTTTTCAGATGTTCAGCTCTCAGTGCATGTCTGCTTAGTTTGAGCTATGTTGTTAATGAATATATAAACTTTTTAAAGGTCCTTTTAATGACTGCCTCGGAACATTTAATGTCTCAAAAGTAGTTTTCATAAAGTAGTAATGTACCAGCACTGAGCAACTCTACAAAAGCAATATCCATAAAAGAAAATGATAGAGGGGAACATTAAAATATTAAGCTATAACCGAGCCCAGGCTTTTAAAGTATTTGGGACATTTGAAAGTAAAAGGTCTGAATAAAAGGATAGAAAAAGTGTCAAAATGACTGAGCAGGCTGATAGTGTTTCCAACCATTCAACCTTTTCATCTGCTTCTCAGAAAAATAAATAGTTTTTCTAACACACACTCATAACGGTTGATGAAATCTTAGCATAGACATTACAGGACATTTAACCTCTCAGAGATACATTAAGTTGTTATTTGGATAAATACAACTGGTTTAATTAGAATACTGAATATATTGAACTAACAACAATGTGCTTTGTCGAGTTAAAGATATAGCTTTGGGGCTTTGCAGCATGCTTATTGCACCCTGTGTTTGGCCCCCATAGATACACACACTTGAAGGGAAGAAAGCATGTTGCTGCAGGTGTGTGCAAGGAAAAGGATAATGACCTTGACTTCATTGGTTTGTCACAGTCGTTGCTAACCAGAGATGAACAATAAAAGAATACAGGTCATTAACATCCCAACTACAGTACGGCGTGACTTCAATAAGTGATATCTGTGTGGGAATTGCTGCTGAGCTGAATTCTTTTCTCCAGCTCTGCAGAAAGTACTGCCAAACACGGCTGAACATGATAATCAGTGTGAATAAATCCATAATGCTAGAGGGAGAGAGCAGCCCCCCATCTCCACACACACACACACACACACACACACACACACACACACACACACACACACACACACACACACACACACACACACACACACACACACACACACACACACACACACACACACACACACACACACACACACACACACACACACACACACACACACACACACACACACACACACACACACACACACACACACACACACACACACACACACACACACACACACACACACACACACACACACACACACACACATCACTTCAGGGACATTACATTGACTTACATGCATTTCCTGGAGACTTATCCTTACCCTAACCCTAACCAAGTCTTCACCCTAAAATTAATGATCCCCCTTATGCGGACCTCCATTTTGTCCCCATAAGGGAGGCGAGTCCCCGCACGTGACTGTGTAAACAGATGTAGGTCCCCACAAGTATAGTAATGCCAGGCCACGCACAGTGTGACCGTGATTTGAAGGTTACTGTGCAGAGAGCGGAGCATGTCAGTGGTTTCCATCGGGTAACTCCTATTTTATGGCAGTTTGAGACTCAATGACATCCCTTTACGTCAGATTAATGTCACACTGGTTATTGGCTGTAGGCGGTCCACTGCCACTTATTCTCCACAGGGCAGAGCAAGGGCAATGGGATGCTCAACAGCAGAGGAAACAAGCGGGGTAAAACAGAGGTTAAGGCTACTTATTGCAAATAAATGGGCGTCTTAAAGTGTCTCTGCAGACATCGCCAATCACCAAGCAGCGCCTGGCCAACAAGAGCCTGTTTATGTTCAAACACCAATCAAGGGAACTTGATTATTCTGCATAATCATCGGTATCAGCGACCGCAGTAGAAGGTTTGAGAAGAAAACGGCATGCCTGAGTCTGCCCTCGCTTTTGCTACAAATATTAACACTTGCAAAAAAGGGGAAAATGCTGCCGGTCTTTTTTGGTACAAAATATTAATATGAGGTATACGTTCACTTTATCCTTATCCCAAGAGCAGTAATGAGTTGCACTTTCACATCTGCATTTACAACTCAAACCCTGCAAACAGCCTGGAGTAAAAGCCAGACGTGCAAAATAGCTGGGAAGCTTTTCCTTTTAAGTGTTTTAAATGTTTGTGTGCATATATTTAACGATAAAGCCAAACAAAGCCAGTGAGTGGTTCATCCTGAGATCTGAATTTGAATGTGTAGGGTGACTTTAAGCGCCTCACTACACACATCATGTATTTGCAATTATATTAATAAATCTTATGGCAGGACGAACACGTGAAGCTAAAAACATACATCAGGAAATGTCCCACAGATGGTCGCTGCATTATTTGGTCCAAGACTGGAACAGATGTACGGTCTGACATTTAGAATAATGGCGAGAATAAGGGATATAAACAATATTGCAGCAAAGCAGCAGTTCAGAGGGCATACAATTAACAAAGGAGGATGGGTTTAAAGAAAAGCTGGAAATCCCTTTTCTATCTAACAATGTCTACGGAGACGCAGATGGAGAAGAAGAATCAACCACATTTACATAAAGTGATGTTTAAAGAAGAGGTCATTCATAACACATCACTACAACACACATTCCCAGGGCTATCAGCTGTCTACTGCCATGTCCAGTCTGAACTATGATTTGCATATTTCCTATCTGTTCACACAAGAGAACAGAACAATCCCTTCTTCAGTCGAGAAGCAGGGCAGGGCGCCTCACTCCCCCCTCCAGGTTGACATTATTGGATCAGGGCTCCAAAGCAAAGCAAAGCCGTTGGAGCCAGAAACAGAAACTCTGAAGCATGTCCCTCTCTCAGGCAGATGCCACCAGCCGCAGGAATACTGCCGTCACAGTGAGGCCAGGGCAGGAGGAGCAGCATCGAGGAGAAAACATGCCTGACCACAAGCAATCATCTCATTCGTCTTAATTCATCTCAGTTTAAAGGAAAGGGAAGTCTGGTTTGTTCAAGGACGCCATATCGTTCCAACATGACTGTGCAGGAAGAGCGAGTAACGCTATAGGATTATGTTTTGTTATCAACACACTACGCAGACGTAAAGCTAGCCTGTGGAGCTTTCCTGTACACAAAGGTGTTCACATCCAGTCTTACTCTCAAAAACAACACAAAACTGTTCATCACAAATGAATGCATTTACTTTCTCGTAAAAGCAACCAGATTTTCTTTAGACCTGCAATGTTTACATCCATGTTTACTAGCCTGCAGTCTTCTTCTCCCCTGACTTTACTGATGCATTTGTTTGTTTCTTGATGTGTTGCCTTTAGCAGTCCCCCTGCTTCCACTCCTCCAGCTATTTATTTAATGTTTTACTTAATTATTTGCCCATTTTGTTTGTTTGTTTGCTCACCATGTAAAGCGGCCTTGGGTCCCTTGAAAGGCACTATACACATTTCATCTATTATTATTATTATTATTATTATTATTATTATTATGAACTGTTGATCACTGCCATTGGCTGGATTGGCTGTGTGTGGTTTGACAATTTAGACAAAACACTTATTTTATTAAAATAATTCAAAACGTTCAAATGTCACAAGGCGATGGGAGTATTTCTTGTGTGGGCGTTGTTACATCCTGGAGTCTCCATTGGTTCTCTTTTAAGGCACCTGGATGCTCATCCAAAAAAAAATATTTTAGCACTTTGTAAAGAACACAAATTGAGACTTTTATACGAGGAAGATATAATATCAGTGTTTTCCCCTACCATTGTCTTGGTAGGGGAAACCTAATCCTAAACCTAACCCTAACCAGAGCCCCGCCAACGGAGCCCCCCCCAACGGAGCCCCCCCCAACGGAGCCCCCCCCAACGGAACCCCCCCCAACGGAGCCCCCCCAACGGAGCCCCCCCTGAAATTCAAGGTGTTTAAACAAAAATAAAATAATAATAATTTTTTTTTTCCACCAAATTGCAACTAATCTTTATCCACTGTCACTTTTCACATGTGCTCTTTTATTAAATAAACTAAACGCTTACATTTTAAGTTGTGAGTTTAGTGTTTTTGACCCTATGAAACACTGATGCATTAATCAATAACCAGCACCCCCCAAAGCAGTAAACCTAGGGGACACACTGTAATATAGTTATTAGCGTGCTCGTTTCCTTTTATTTTAAAGTCTTTATGCTAAGCTAATCTAACATAGGATGTACTAACTTTCACAAGAGAGCGATAAGGTTGAACCATTACTTTAATAAAACAACTAAAACTCGTCTACCGTCGTGTTGAAACACAGCTCCACAGCTCCTACTCTATACAGCAACCCTGTATCAGTACTTTAATAACCATACACATTAGTTTATGTTACTCGAGAATCCTTTCACTGTGCTGGTCAGACAATGTAATATAGGTGCAGGATGTTGAGGAATGTCAAGAGAGACAGGAAGTAGTAAATACCGGGATGTTGGGGGGATCCGACGGAAGATCAAATAAATAAGCGGGAGGAAGCTGATTTATTGGCCGATGTGCTGGCAAGCATCAGCGGTTGTGAATCGTCCTGGAGAGAGAAAGAGAATCCCTTCCAGCTGTGAAACTCACTCGACTGCAAAAACACCTCAACTGTGATATCTCCTGTAACCTGATATCGAATCATTGGAACAATAAAAGTACTGAGCGCAGAAGACACGGATTAGACGAGGGAATTAGGGAACAAGTAGTTGTTTTACAAAAAGTGAAGGCAAAATACTCGTTATAAATTGACTACATTACAGCCAAGTTTCTATATAGTTGTGTGTGTGTGTGCGTGTACGTATGTGTGCGAGCATACAAACTCCTGCTAGAAGCACCAACACACTTCCCAACAATTTCCATAATCCTCCATTTCCTGCTGTGTGTCAGCATGCAACATCAAATGCATGAGACACCTGCTGTCTCTCTCACATGTCATCACATCCTCTTTTTTTTCACTCTGCTCTCACATATTTTCCAAAATCCTTCTTTTCTCTTCTTGCATTTCTTATTTCATGTCTCCCTGTCAACCTCTGTCTCTGTCTCTCCCCCTCTTCACCTCACCTAACACTTTTGCACATGTATAAGAACAAATTAAAGGGCATGCGTGTTTTATTTGGAAATATACGCTATACAAGTGTTTTAAAAGTAAAAGTAAGACATGTTCAACCTCAGGGCTTTTACTGATTAAAGATGTTAATATCCAACATCTATTTTTGAATGAATCGGAATAATTAGCTAAATCTATCACTTAATGTTCATTATGCAATGAGTGCAAATATTCCAAATACCCACCTAGAAGACATGCTGTGAAAAGTATTAACAATTATCACATGAATATATATTTTTGGTTGCCTTAAATGTTTTGCATTATAAACGTTGTGTTTTATATTTGAAGTGTGTTTGTTTTATGATATATTTAGTCATTTTAACACATTTCAGTATCTTTAAAGTGTACCTTACAAAGCGCAATGTAAATAAAATGTATGACTACTGTGTGTTTCTGTCTTCTATGTTAACATACTGATGGCACAATTATAAAGATATTCTGGAAACGACCATGTCTCGTTATCACATAACTGGAAGGGTCGGTCTGTAATAGTGTGTGTGCATGTGCCCACTATTATTAATATGACACTATTAACACGAATGGAATAGATAATTGGAAAATCGCCCTGAGCTACTATCCAAATCCCACAGCCCATCTTAAAAATACACACATATGCTCATATGTGAACACTTAGCCACAAGCGACACATGCATTGTTCGCACATTCAATGCCAGTATTTACTGACAGTGCTCGGGGGAATTAAAAAACTGAGGATTGAAAATTAATGTAACATAAAGAAGGTGATAAGTAGCTCAGCTGTCTCGGTAATAATGAGAGGGGAGATAGCGAGAGGGAAGATAGCAGGAGGGAGACAGATAAGAAGGAGAGCAAATTTTAAGCAAAAGGGAAGAATACAAAGGAAATAACAGAAGGAAACTACAACAGCTTAATGTGTGGGTAATATTTGGGCCAATCCGTCATCACCACATTTCATTCAAGTCATTCACTCCCCTCCTGCTATTAGCACGTAGCAGTTGCTTCATTATATACTTGTACACACCCCTGCTACATTGATACCTTCACTACACTGCAGTCACTTCATTATTTAGTAGTACACTCCCTTCCAGATCCACTCCCTGCATTTCTCAATCCCTGCCCAACAAACCAGAGGCTCCGTGCAATCAGCCTCGAGTACGATGCTAGGTGAAAGACTAAATAATGTATCTCACAACAGTTTTATATAAAAACTTGACAATGGTGAAGTCAAAAGGGTAATATTTCAAGTGTGAGTGTAGCTCTAAGACAGCAACTGTTCAATTCTCATTAATACATCTAATTAAACAATCATGCTTTAAAATATATTAATAAACGCTTGCAGATACATACTCCCACTTGCAACCCCAGATCAGCTGTTTCTACTCTCGGACTTAAAGGTGGGGTAGGTAAATTTGAGAAACCGGCTCGAGATCGCTAGAATTTGAAAATACGGAGTAAATCTGCCACTTCCTCACAGAGCCCCTCCTCCAACACACACGAACACGCACATGACCAATGAGGGCACGAGATAAGTTTGTGCCCCGATGGAAGGCTGACAGGCAGGGAGGCCATCCAGTTACTTTAGCCGGGCCGGCTAAACGGATTGGTTGTACTTTTTACAGTATTACGGCTTCTACAGGTGACATTTTGTAATGGATTTTTTGTCAAAGCACTTAAGATATTCATTGCTATCAGGATGTTAAGAGCATTCCATGGAATATAACAAAAAGTGTATCTTGAGCCGGTTTCTGAAACTTACCTACCCCACTTATAAATACTTTGTTGGCATATGTAGTGATGTTATTTAGCTTGCACTAACTCGAGGCATTGTGGAATATGATTGCTGTACAGATTTCAGATGTTTTAGTTTGAAAAAGGCCTTTTATATAACTGTAAATGAGTACCTATGTTCAATACGTTGCCATCTTATTGATAAACCAAGCTTTTCACACTTTCGTAGAGTTATTATAAATGATAGATACTCAAGGCAAACTTTGACAGAAAATCAACAAGATAAAAACTGTATCCTCTGGCTGAGAGGAAGCTCAGCTCTGTAAGCGTACGTGTGTACTGTTTCTGATCTTAAATCACAACAATATAAATGATTGATTTACCAACAGGAACACAGGATATAATTAACTTGGGCCACAGTATTTCAGATCATCCTTCAACATCCCCTGGAGAACAACACGCAGACGAGAGTTTGCTCAATGACTCACTTCTTTCCACACTGGATCAAAACAACATGAATCAGTTCAACATTTTATTCTTTAAAGCAAAAGTTAAAACAAGCTCTGGATGCAAGCACAAAGTCTCCTTTGGGGCAAGGCTGTAATGGCTGACAGCTCGAACTCTTTCTTTAGAGAAATATCATATATATTTCATCACAGGAAGGCTTTGAACCCAAGCATGAGGGACCATTTCAATGGCCTTCTGGAGAGTCTAACGCAGCGCTTCCACTGCTTGCTCAGGCTCCGCTCAACTTGAGTCATACTTTTTTGGTTTTCAATTGATAAAAGTTGTAGAACGTCCCTTTTACCTGGTACCTTTTTTGGTAGACCCTGATTCAAACAAAAAGGTGGAGCTAAAGAATTGCAGACCAGTGATAAATAGCCATAGAATCTTGCACAACATTTTTTAAATAGCCAAGCAAAGGCATCATATCTTGCCTCTTAAAGTCAACTATTTACCCAACAAAACTCCTGCCTTACCATCATTAGAAAAGGTTTGAGTAAATATCGATACATTAAGGACAAACTCTTAGTTATAACAAATGTACAAATCAATCAAGTTTCCCTCAACAGAAAGACGCCTGTTTGCTATCCTGGAAGAGCTTCCCATTAATATAAGGACATCAGGAAGTCGACACATCTTACATCGCAGACTGAAAGCCCAGCTGTTCCGACTGCACCATACAAGCAAATAAGAAAATAAAAAAACACTTACTTCTATAAGTAGCACTTGGCTTGTCTTATTTTATTTGAAGCAAATGCAGAAGCACTTACATTAGTTTGGCTTTTTAAAAAGATAATATAGCTGCAGGATTCTTGCTTTTTTCAGTTTGTTTCTTAATGGTTGAAGGTTCTCATTGTAAGTCACTTTGGATAAAAGTGTCTGTATCTCAACATGGACTGTTGCTATGTGAACTATTATACAGAAGTCCAGCACATAAGGGGAAAAAGTCCTGTTTCATATTCTGGTCCTTCCTCACAATCCTAACGGGAAATCATTAATTTCAGCCTTCCAAATATGCATATGATTAATTATGCATCTTGTTATCACTGGCTAATCTGCATAGGACTCTCGTGTATGAAGTCCCTCTCATTACCAAGCAAGGCCATCTCACAGGTGGGCTGAGTAAATATACAACACACAGTGGCTGAAAAAAAAAAAACAAGTTAATAAAAAGTGCTGGAGTCTCACACACACACATGCTTGCATATTTAAACACGCATACAGATATGTTCAAACTAGCACGGACACCCAGCCGTGCTCTCTCAAGTGTACACACACACACACACACACACACACACACACACACACACACACACACACACACACACACACACACACACACACACACACACACACACACACACACACACACACACACACACACACACACACACACACACACACACACACACACACACACACACACACACACACACACACACACACACACACACACACACACACACACACACACACACACACACACACACACACACACACACACACACACACACACACACACACACACACACACACACATTATGCGCCCCGCTGACAGCAGGTACTGCTGGATGTACTGATGGCAGGTTGGTGCTGCCAACTCATTAAGAACACAGCTGGCCATAAGGCTCAGAGTGTGGGGGGGGGGGGTGAGACCACAGCGGTCTTCGGTTGGGTGTCTGATTGAATTTCCAAGTTCATTGTTACATGTGTCTTTAATATATGAAACTCTTCTAAACTGCAGCTTCCCTTGACAGAAGCATCTGCACTTTCCTGGATGTTGTATTTATTTAGCGATGTTCTACCTTTAAGTATATGTATATATTTAAATATATTCACACCTTAAACTATATACATATATTTTCAAAATATAGTCACATAAATGTGCAGAGCTGTCTGAACAGAGTCAACCATGTTCTCTGGTGCGCAAGGTTGAGGATATAGACATGTAGAGACGATACACATTGTTATGACGAGGACTTGGAGAGTAATAGGAATTAAGTGTATACCTTGCTCTGGTTAGGATACATTTGAGACACTGCGTCAGGCCGTTGTGTCCTTGGGCAAGACACTTCACCCGGATTTGCTCCTGTGGGTATTGTCCACAGTACATGTATAATATCAATGTGTACTTGTAAAAGCGCCTCGATGACTTTGAGGCGTGAAGATGGACGGCGTGGCGCAGTGCATTCTGCGCTGTGCTCTTGCAGTCATCTTTACAGGACGGCCACTCCTAGGGAGAGTACTAGCAACAGTGCTGAACTTTCTCCATGTATAGACAACTTGTCTTCCCGTGGCCTGATGACCATCAAGGCTTTAGAGATACTTCTGGAACCCTTTCCAGCTTTATGCAAGTCAGCAGTTCTTAATGGTAGGTCTTCTGAGAGCTCTTCTGAGCGAGGCATGGCTCACATCTGGCAATGCTTCTTAAGAATAGCAAATTCAAAACTGGTGTGTATTTTTTATAGGGCAGGGCAGCTTCAACCAACACCTCCAATCTCGTCTCATTGGTTGGACTCCAGGGTGGCTGACTCCTGACTCCAAGTAGCTCTTGAAGAAGTCTTTAGCCTCGGGGTTCACATACTTGTTCCACCCTGCACTTTGAATGTTTACATGGTGTGTTCAATAAAAACACGGAAACATATAATTGTTTGTGTGGTATTGGTTTAAGCAGACTGTGTTTGTCTGTTGTTGTGACTTAGATGAAGATCAGAACACATTTTATGACCAACTTATGCAGAAATCCAGGTCATTCCAAAGGGTTCACATACTTTTTCTTGCAACTGTATATGTTATCGCTTGTGTTGTTAATGTTCTTCTTTGCTTGGACAAGCCTTTAAAATAAAACCTTCAGTTTGTAAGACATCAGAGTTCTCTTGTATCTTCATTATTTAGAGTCAATACTGTCCAGTGTTTCCCCTAGGTTTAATGCATTGGGGGGGGGGGTTGCTTTGGGATATATATGTTTTAAATCCTCTGGAGCAGAGAGGAGCTGTGAATTACTGTTATTGATTAATGCATCAGTGTTTCTTAGGGTCAAAAACACACAACTTAAAATTAAAGCGTTTAGTTTATTTAATAAAAGAGCAATGTGGAAAGTGACGATAGATATAGATTAGTTGCAATTTGGTATATATATAAAAAATAAAAATAATAATTTTTTTTTAAAACACCTTACATTTCATGGGGGGCGCGGGGCTCCGTTGGCGGGGAGCAGCGCCCCGTCCAAGACAATGGTAGGGGACACCCTGCTGTACAGACTGCTGTTATATGTGTATATAACTGACGGTTTGCACTCTGGTTAGACCCTCTTAATTTCGTTACACCCTGCTTGCATTATGTAATGACAATAAAGTAATCTAATCTAATCTAATCAATACATATGTTGAACAAAAAGGCTGAATTTGTTTTCACTCTGAACACAAATGTATGGTTGCTAGATTATGAATCTGTATGAATATGAGAAAACTTTGAGACAAATTACTGGCAATGGACCATCATTTGAATGCTTCCAAAAATACTCACTCAGGTTCCATTTCAGCCCAGTAGTGGTGGTTTGGCAGGGTCCTCCGACTGGAATGAGGCTGCACCAGTCCCCCTCCAGGCCGGTGTTCACCTCCAGTCTGTGGCTGCCCTGCCAACACAGCATGAACATCAATTAGTGTGTGTGTGTGTGTGTGTGTGTGTGTGTGGGTGTGTGTGTGTGTGTGTGTGTGTGAGAGAGTCTCTGACAGGTGGAAACAATAAGATAGAAGAAAATGAAAAGACAAAAACAAATGTGGAGCATGACTTCTTAAACTTTCCAGGACCCAAATGAGAAAGCAAGCTTATCCGCCCAGGGACAGAGACTCATTAAAATAAATGATTGCCCATGTCAGCGCTGCAACCCATTTTCACTTCCTGCAGTGCACGCACTTAAAAAGAATACCTTGCCATTTTGAATTAGAGTCTATTTTACTGTGTGTTGCATGGAGGGAAAATACTTTTGCATGAACACATAACTGTTATACTCGAAAATCAGTTGTACAGTTATGAATCATAAAAGGGACATTTATACTTTTCTATACGTTTATACTGAAGGGTTTTTTATTATATCACAAAAGCATCTACTGACGATGGGAAGGATGCTTGACAATATCAAGATGTCGCTTTCGATGGCGTGTGAGTCACAGGTGATGAAATGCGTTTGAGGTACAGTGAAGGCTTTTTAAGAAGTGTTCTACAAAGGAAATTAAATAGGAACAACATTTCAAAAGTCACACAGAGTACTCCTTTGAGAAACTAGAGCGGCGTACAGAAAAAACACACAAGAGTGTAGGTGCAAGGTAGTGTCAGTACTGAATAATGATTTTGCTCTGAATTACTGTGCTGAATGTAAAAAGGTCAGAAGAGTTCATTCAAAGTATACAGAAAAAGATATAAAGAAACGCCGAATGTTATTACAGCACGTTCCTTTTATTCAGTGCTTTGAATTTCTGCAGGCTACAAATGTCATGTATGCTCAAAGAACCACACACCCGATTACAAAGACAACACACTTTGGCAGCCAGAGCTTAGATCAGTCAACTAAAAGCATCAGGCAGACACGCGCAGACAGGCACACTCAATTAAGAGTTTGAAATGTTGAAAGTGAGACATGTTTAAAGAGTTCCCTTAGCTCGGCTTCATAGCGCTGCAGAGCCAGAGGGAAGGAATAATGGGAAAACATATAAGCGTCGGAGCGTTTGTTGTTCTGGAAACATCCCCGAGGTTGTTTTCTATACATAAACACAGTTCCTTTGTGTAAATGTGTCAGAGTGAGAGTGTGTGATGAACAGAGAGAAGGGAACACAAACACACCATCTCCAGCAAATGAACAACACACACACACAACATTTCCTAAGACATTATTGTGGAAGATTTAAGTTCCAATTTAAATAATTGCTGTAAAATATTTATAAAAATGCAATAAAACAGGCTTGTGTAGGTGGTGTGATATGCACCAACAGGCTTATGTTCATGGTAATTAAAGAAATGTAGGAATAAGAAACATCTGTGCGGATGCTGCTCTTCAGCACAGATGCTTTTGGCCAAATGCTAATGTCGTCGTGCTAAAACGCTCACGAAGACAATGCTAAATGTGAAAGGGGGTTTCGTCTCGTTTGTGTAATGTTCTTATCTAGTTTAATGAGATATATGATGTACCCAGTTAAACATATCCAAACAAGTGTTACTTTTTCTTGACATCTTACAATAAATAAATACAAATCTTTACCTAAAAGTCAGGATTATCACTTGGTGTCGTTTTAGAGGCACTATTGAACCTGTCCTTGGGTTTCTAAATATATTCTTCATCCTCACTCCCCGAGAGCAACATTAGAAAACATGTCATTAGTTGGTTTGAAAAATTAAAAATACGAATATTTCAATAATATTCTTCAAGTTTCTTGCAAAGTTGTTTACAGGCAAAGTTGAGACTTCTACTTTGCTGTCATGCATTTATTACACTTACATATTCATATCAGTCCAGAACAGACCATCCAGGGTCAGTTCTTCAGCTCATATATATATTTTTTTTATTCAAATGCCACATCGGTGCTAACTTGGGATGAGTCACCACAAGTTTCACTCCTCAAAAGGGCATCGGGTAAACAAGCCGGTGCGTTTGTGCTTAGAGAGTGATTTACGGCACAGATTGGCCTGGCACAGCGCTGTGAGTGTCCCACCGCACAGGGAGCTATCTCAGGTATCTTCAGGGGCTCCGATACCAACTTCAGCCAATGTGAGTCTGCTTGGCCCCCGCGACAGAGACTCAAAGCAGTCAGAGCCACCACGAGAAAAACAAACACTACAGATGAACCCGGAGCAACTTATTTATTTTCTTTTATATTTAAATCAAGGTAAATTTAGCATCACCTTGAGACCTCGACTGATTAAAACATCTCCTTGTCGTGTAGGGACGCAGAATAAACAAGCCCTCGCAGTATCACCGCATATAATTTAATATAAGACACGAGAATTATGCAATGCCCTCAGCCAGCTATAGGAAACACAAGATTTATGCATATTTCCCCAAGAGAGCATAACACTGTGACACCTCTGAGAAACAGGGGCCAAAAAACAAAGACACAACACTGATTAAATCAAAATCATGTCTTTAACTTAAACATGCAAAACAACAACATATTGGTTTTATAAGTAGCTTTTAGGCCATAAGCAAAACTTTCAGGTAAAATAATTTGTCAGATTTGCAAAAATGCATATACCTGGTCTTAATGAATTGTGTGTGTTTATGTGTACTGAACTTGTACACTGTGTATGTTTCCATTGGTACTCCGCATCCCGAAGCTAAGCACGTAACAAAGTCGTGATTGCATGAAATACGGGTGGTGAAGATATTTGGCAAAAGTTGTAAACACTTCCATTACAGATGTAACGTGAACAAATAGCACCGGGTCTTTCCAAGGTTGCGTTCACCTTCATGTACAGGCATCTGCGTTCATCAGTCGCCGGCGAATCGGAGCTGCGTTGACAAACGAGCTTAATTTACCCTCACTGAAGTAAGATTAATTGGAGGTGTCGAGGTATGAAGCAGCAAATGACAACGCGCCTTTGGAATAATGACAAGCAGTAGTGTGGGGGGGGTGAGTGCATGAGAGAAATGTTTACTTAACATGCTACAAGGTGTCATCAGGAAGGGTGACTGTTAGTTATTTGTCCGGAAGATCCTGCAAATAAACAACAAAGGCAAGAAAGAAAAAAAACAGTGTGAGTTTCAAATGGCGTCGGCTCGGCCTACTTGTAAACTCAATCAACTGAGGAGCATGGCTGGCATCAAGGAAAAACTATTTGGGAGCATCAAAAGAAACTCTCTATCATGCACAACAGCAAATTGGGGCGCCATAAGAGCAGAGAAGTGTGTGTGTGTGTGTGTGTGTGTGTGTGTGTGTGTGTGTGTGTGTGTGTGTGTGTGTGTGTGTGTGTGTGCGTGTGTTGAGGGGGTGCTGTTCTTGAAGTGATTACTTAACAATGAAACAAAGTGTTCTGCACTCCAATCAAGGTGGAAACAGAAGAAGGAAAATAAGTGTTTTGAGAAAGTACAGAAAATGAAGACAAGGACAGGGAGAGTGGGTGAATACAAAGGCAAGGAGATGCAGAAACATTAGTGGTGGAAATACAATCTCTGTGGGTGTAGTTTTTATATTTGATTCAGACAGCTATAACAAGTCATGTATGTAACGTGAAATATTGGGGATACTTCAAATTCAAGGATAGATGCAGCAACCAGCAAGTGTTATAATTTTACTTTAATCTCACTTGGCTGAGAATTGTATTTATATTAATTAATTAAAATATAATATATATATTGACTTATCTATAAGCAAAGGTTAGATACATATACAATTAAAGGTATTTTCAGACAAGTACTTATGTTTCTCATAAATTATTTTATTGGTAGTAAGTGTGATATTCATTTTTGAGGAATTGTTTGAAGGATTTTTAATCCCTGATTGTAAATTATATGAGACGTATTGTTGTTGATGAGGCTATAGTGCAGGGGTGGGGAACCTCCGGCCCCTGGGTCGTATACGAGGTAATTTATAAACACACGCAAAAAAGAAAAACATTAAAGAAATCTAGACCGCAAAAGAATTAAACAAGTGAGTGCCTGTTTTTCCTGGGCAAGGTCAGGGTCCATGAACACAACACGAGCCTAATCACGTGGTGTCTGACAGGGTTACAGTTCTGACGGAGAGCACCGCACCACAACGCCGCTCCGGCACTTCAGAAATTGTGGTACCCAGAAGGAGCCGTACACATGCCGCAGTTTTTGCGTGGCTGTGGCCTTAGTTGAAAGCCCAGTGACGATCTGTTCATCTGTCATACTGATCATTCAGTCAATAACTTTGTTGTTATTAGCATCTGGTTAGCTTGCTATGCTAACGAATATAAGAAGCTTTTTCTCCAACCAGTGAGGTAAAGGCAGTGGGCACATCTTTATATGATCATTATAGTTATAAAAAAAATAAGAGAATAAAGTAAACAGGTATAAAATACTATGACAGTAAAAAAAAGTTGTTATTAATAAACAAGAATACAGTTTGAAAGGGAAGTGATTTGTAAAATATCCATAAAGAAAAATAAATCTGCTTACAGTTCTGTTTCATCTGGGTGTTGAGAGATGTTTCCATAGATCTCCTAATGTTGCTCTCAAAGTGCAGCAGATTGATGCTTTTAACTTCAACATTTAAAAAAAAAAAAAATTCCCAGGGGAGTAGGCCCCCGGACCCCCCCAGACAGGACATAATGTCTGCACACTGTTTTCTCTGTGCATGCTCAGGCTGAGTAATGTGTGTGTATGAGTACTCACGGGTCTGAGGAGGGATGCCAGGCTGGTCCCCTGGATGATCAGCAGGGGGAGTGGAGTCATGGACAGAGCGTGGTGCAGGGTCTCCACACAGGCCATTATCTGGTCGAATCTGCCAGCCAGACCTCCCAGTGTCACTATGGCATCCACCTAGAGAGAAAAACTGAATTTAACGAGACACAACAGGCCAGGGTTTGATAATCTGGACTGACAGAATGCTCTTGTGTGTTTCCATATAAAAAAATGACAGCAGAAAAACTAAGAATATGCCCGAAAAGGTTAAATAAATACAACTTTATGAGAAAAGCCATACTCATGCTATAAAAAGCTGTGTGAAATAGACTTTCACTAGAATATTTTCCATATTATTTGCAGTAGTGGAGTATGGTGCAGCTCGTTTTCATGCACAGACAAATGTTATTGTGACATTTGGTGAGCATGGGTGTCACATTGGTGAGGGTATGTGTTGCAGATATGAGTGAATAAAGCCGCTTAAGAGCTTTATAAATATAAGCGCTATACACCAGAAGCTAATCCTATCTGGCTAACTAACAAACAAACCAAAAAATGAGACAGAATACACAAGATCATTGGTGAGTAAATCAGGTGAGACGCAAGATTATTTTTTGTAACATGTACACAGCAGTCACATTCTTTTACTTATTCATTTATACCTTGTAAAGTACTGTCGTTTATATTTAAGATAAATATAACTAATATTTTAGACAAGCCTAACCCTGTTAAATCTTGAGTATGAACTAAGGAGTTTGAGTGCCACATACAGACTGGGGAAATCAGAAGACAATGAGATACAGATTACTAGTTAGGATCTTTTTATGGGATTTGTTGAGAATAGCAAAAATATAGAACATTGCCAGTCTTTTATTCACAAAGAAACAAAAGCACCACTAATGCCATTGGGATAGGAATCCATGAATAGAAAGAAACAGCAAGGACAAAGAGCGTTAGGACACATCTGAGAGGGAGGATAGATAAACAATTAGTGCTGAGTCATACACTGCATTTAGGCCATTATAATGAGGGTAAAAAGCAGTGTCTTGAATTATAGAGGTGAATAAGTTAACTGAAAATCAAGTGGATTACTTATGCCAACCATTTCCTGCAACCAGAGTTAAAATAAGGTTATTTTTCATTTTTGGGCCAGCAGTCTTATTAAGATACAACATGTACAGCTCCCCGCAATTATTCCCTAATACAAAGTCCCGGAGCAGTCAGTGGCCCTGCTGACAGGCTGAAACCTGACAGAGTCGCAGGGCAGAGGCGCTGTCAGAGGAAAACAAACAAATACCATCACTCACTACACTTCAAGGTTTTCACGTCGACCAAAAACTGCAAATACAAAAACAATAACACACAATTTAAAGGTGGGGTAGGTAAGTTTCAGAAACCGGCTCGAGATACACTTTTTGTTATATTCCATGGAATGCTCTTAACATCCAGATAGCAATAAATATCTGAAGTGCTTTGACAAAAAATCCATACAAAAATGTCATCTGTAGAAGCCGTAATACTGTAAAAAGTACAGTTGGCCTACCTGCCTGTCAGCCTTCCATCGGGGCACAAACTTTCTCGTGCCCTCATTGGTCATGTGCGCGTTCGTGTGTGTTGGAGGAGGGGCTCTATAAGGAAGTGGCAGATTTACTCCAGTTGTGTATTTTCAAATTCTAACGATCTCGAGCCGGTTTCTCAAACTTCCCTTACCGACCTTTAAGAGGTAAATTAAAGTATGTATTACTTTTTTGTTGTTTTCTTAAATTTGAAAATGTTCAGCTTTTACCACAAAAGCTACTAATAAGCCATATTATATTGGCTATATTTATTTGTTACTGTAACAGAAATGCTTCTGTGTGTGTGAGCATGCATTACATGTTTTTTTTTAATTAAAGCACAGGAAACAGAATCAATTAGCAATTCTTAAATGCATTTTAATTTCCTCTTTACTACAACAACAACAACAACAACAACAACCTACCGTTATCTCAATGTATTGTACATCATCCAGCAGGTGCTCAGATTAAACTTGTACTTAGGCTCTTTATATAAATAAGTATATAATTATCTATCTAACTATCTGTACTGTACGTAGTGGGTATTCCCTAACTGAATGCATCGTAGCTAACTTCCTGCCTCAAGCGATGGGGTTAAAAGAAAACTAAGTGCTGAAAGATTGAGGTTATTTCAACATCTGGCTGACGCCCCCACATGCAGAGGCTTCACCTAAAGTGTAAACAACAACACTTGGTAAACACACTGCGAGAGTTTGACAGACAGACAGACAGACAGTGAGGTTAAGAAGTTAAATATAACTATCTTCCAGTCAAACAATCGACATGTCATTTAATACAAATATAAAAAAAATACAATAAAACTCAGTGCATTATTCTAAATCCATCAAAATGTTTCAAACAGATGGGAGCATCCAAAGAGATACTTTTGTTTTGTTTTACAAAGTCTGACCACATTAAATACAAAAAGATCAGAAACAACACAGCATTAGTATGTCTGACTCCTTGACAGTTTTGTCCATGGATCAAACCATCTCCGAAATGTATCTCTTATCTTCCCACCTTTGTTATATGAGGTATGAGGCAACAGTGACGGTTTTTTACCAACAGTTATGAGTCAGCATCAGTCCTTTCAAAATTCAAAGCCAGTCGTCAAAGCCAGACGGCAGGAAGGACTCAAAGAAAGCAAACAAAGCTGCAAGAGAACAATGAGCAATGACTAAAGAAAAAAAAAAGTGTATTTTGTTCAGCATCTCAGGACAATCTCTCCCTTCTGTTGTGTCCGCCACGCATATACAACTCCATATATACTTAGCTGTTTGAATTTGTATGTGTTCCTATTTCATGTTTGTTCGTTAAAAAACTAAAACAAGCAGGGCAAGGGGAATCTCACGGCTGAATGAAGAGAATCCAACTCGCTGGCTCAACAGATCCAGGCCGTACTCTCCTGACAATAAACACATATCCATATTTTTAAGGGTGACACACAGATAAAAGAAAAAGATAAACGTAGTACTGCTAATGCTTGAAACAGTGAAGCAAAAGGACACACACACACACACACACACACACACACACACACACACACACACACACACACACACACACACACACACACACACACACACACACACACACACACACACACACACACACACACACACACACACACACACACACACACACACACACACACACACACACACACACACACACACACACACACACACACACACACACACACACACACACACACACACACACAATGATAGAGTCTAGTTGCCAGCAGTGTGAACAACTCCAAAATTGTCCAACTCAGCCAAGCCACTGTTTGACTATTGTCCCCATAGGCTATGTTGGTAATAAATGCTAATTAACGCAACATATTCAAGTTAGCATCCGGCAGTCTCTATGTGCTGGGGACCCGTATTATACATTTCTATCATAACACTTTTGTGTACTCAACATTTCTGGGTTCAAAACAGGACTCTATGAGCTGGAAACTTGACTAATACACACTTCAACACGTACATTCACAAGCAGATGTGAACAGGTTCCGAATCCTCACACACACATAGATATATATGTACACACAAACAAACACATACTCATCCATCCAACATAATCCTCTGATACCATTGTTTTGGATTTTACCCAGCACGAAACGAGATAAATTAAGCTGTGTGGAGGAAAACCTTGTTGAATCTTAAACAGCTCAAACAGAAGCACAATGCTCAGTAATCTGCAAATCACCCTGTTATTATTTCATCCATGTGTTTAATTCACTTAAAGAGGCTAAGTGGGTGGAAATTAGTGAAGGTGAGCGAAAGAGAAAAGGAGGAATACAATTATTCCAAAAGTTCTGCTTGTATGTATATATTCACAAAGTGTTGAACGGATGAAAAGTGCAAATGGTTTGTAACAAACAAATCCTGGTAAACAAACAAAAAAGCCATCATCAGCAACTCTTACAGAACCTGAAAAAGATTGCCAACTGCTATCTCTCGCGAGCAGAAGGACGGACAAACACTCAGCGTCTGTTCAAAGGCAGAGTAAATATTAGCCGGACCGCGGACAAAATAAAGAAGGTCCATAGAAGAGAAGGTCAAAAAGTATATCCTCTCTTAAAGCCTGACGCGGAAAAACTAAATGCACAATGTGGCAACACGGGCGCATTATGTGTGAGATGAAGGTTTTTTTGTGCGTCTGCAAGACACTTCCCGTGGTCTTTCATCAACTTTAAGAGGTGAAGTGATTGGGCCTCTCGCAAGTGCTCGGAGCAACACTCAGCAGGCCGCTTACAAATTAAAAAAATGAGGAAAATAGAGACATTTAGAAAGAGAAAGAGCGAGAGAGGGGGAAATACAGGCACGGATTAAAAGACAACACTATTTCCTGTGCGACACTAACAATTACGTTTGTTGCATTTATGGAAAGTAGAGATGTACTGTTTGTTATATTGCATTTTGTCCCTCATGTGATACATTCAGTTAATTTCTGCTGACATTTTGGGAGCGTGAATGGAGTCGATCTCTGTTCAGATCAGTGTGTGTGGCTCTCGAGCAGATGGCTGGGCACGGGGCTTCACTCCGGCGGATCATTTCAGAGTTTTGGAAATATCCTTTTGATAAGAAATGCTTTACACTTGGAGAAGATCACAACAAGATTAAAGTATGTCTTTTTAGATCCGGGCGAACCCAAATCTTCATTTTCTGTGGAGGTGCAGTGTGCGAAAAAGCAATTTGCTTAAACAACACATTATGTCCCGTAATGTTCCACCACAACCTCAATCTTCCTCCAGAAGAAACGTTAGGCCTTTTGCAGCATACCTTTGTATGCCCCAACTGTGTTGCTCTGTACCACTGTATTTTTACGGTAAATACTTGTTTTTTATTTGTTTTTTACAGTTCTGTAAGTTCACATTATTTACAATTTGTTTAGTTAATTTGCCTTTTTTTTCTCTCAAAAGAACCGACAAGAGTACCGTTAAAGGTAGGGTTTAACCCTAACCCAGGTAGCCCAGCTGTCTTGGTGCTGTTAGACCTGACAGCTGCCTTTGACACTGTGGACCATAGCATCCTGTTGTCACGGCTTGAACAGTCCGCAGGCATCACAGGCTCTGCCCTTGCCTGGTTCAGGTCTTACCTGACAGACCGTAGCTTTTTAGTGCAGCTAGGTGCCTTCTCCTCTGCCAAAGCCCCTCTTACCTGTGGGGTCCCCCAAGGCTCAATTCTGGGCCCCATCCTCTTTTTACTGTACATACTGCCCCTAGGTTCACAACAATATCCCCTTCCACTGCTACGCGGACGATGTACAGATCTATCTGCCTCTCAAAGCAAATGTCAACTCACTACAGCAGTTGATGGACTGCTTAACAGAGTTAAAATCCTGGCTGAGCAAAAACTTCCTCAACCTCAATGAGAGCAAGACGGAGGTAATCTTTTTTGGACCCCAACCTCCAGCCTCTCCGGTTGATATTCTGGGCTCCCTAAGTAAAAACATCCTCCCCTCTGTCATGAACCTTGGAGTGACCTTTAATAGCACTTTTAAATTCGACAAGCAGGTCAGCACCATAGTAAAATCCTGCTTTTTTTAAAATAAGACTATTGGCCAAAACCAAGTCGTATTTATCTTTTAAAGACCTGGAAAGAGTTATTAACGCCTTTGTGACCTCAAGACTGGACTATTGTAACGCTCTGTATGTGGGTATGGACCAGGCATCAATTAAACGCCTGCAGCTAGTCCAAAACGCAGCTGCACGTCTCCTGACTGGCCACAAAAAGCGTGACCACATCACCCCAATTCTGGCCTCACTACACTGGCTTCCAGTCCGGTTCAGAATTGATTTTAAAATCCGTTTATTTGTATTTAAAGCCCTAAATGGGTTGGCTCCGGCCTATATAGCTGAACTCCTCCAGCGCTACACCCCAGCCAGAGCCTTAAGGTCTGCTGACCAGCTGCTGCTGGTAGTGCCTAAGACCAGGCTCAAAACCCGAGGGCACCGAGCCTTCGCAGCAGCTGGCCCCAGGCTCTGGAACACTCTTGCCCTCCATGTGAGCTCGGCCCAGACCCTAGGGGCTTTTAAATCCACACTGAAGACACACTACTTCTCTCTGGCCTTCTAGTTAGAGTGGGGTTACAACTCCTGACTGTTCCATGTGTTGTTTTTATCTGTTGTGATTTATTGTGATGTAATGTGTTCTTATGTGTTTAAATTACATGTACAGCACTTTGGCTCGACCAAAATCGTTTTTAAATGTGCTCTACAAATAAAATTTGATTTGATTTGATTTAAAGGACCGGATGGATAAGCGGTGTCGATAAAAGTAGCAGTACCGTTAAAACGATACATCCCTATGTGTGATGCAGTCAAATCTTACCGCTCACTTACGTTAGCGGTGTCGTAAAACCGTGGGAAAATGTAAAATATGATGCCGAAGAAGAAGATTCCAGTGGCGCCAAGAGGAAGATTCTTATATAGCATGTTTCTTGCCAAATATGAACAAATTACATTACATTGCATTTAGCTAACGCTTTTATCCAAGGCGATTTACAATAAGTACGTTCGACCAAGAAGATACAAACTCGAAGAAAACAGAATCATATAAGTACATCAGGTTTCCAAACATTTCAAGTGCTACTCAACTGGCTTTAGGTAAGCCAGACCTGTTAGTATATAAGTGCTTTTTATTTTGTTTTGTTTTAAAATAAACAATAAAATGTTATCTTAGTCACCCAGATTCTTGTATGCTTTATGTTGATATTTAATAATATTTAAAATAGGTGCAGCATGCACAAAGTATAGCTATGGACAAGTGAAATATTTATTCGGACGTACATTGCCAAACTCACTTGTCCATGGACAAGTACTCTCTAAAAACGTGTTCTTACACTGAGGTGTAAATGTGGCTGCGATGGTTGTTCTCAACACTTATTTCTTCAGGGAATGTCGAGTGAGCATGCATGTTGAACCTGAGGACTGAGTGCGTCGCTCAAAGGCAATACAGTCTCAGAATCCGAGGCAGAGGAATTATTTATATATATTCATTTTGCTACTGCAAGTCCTTTTAATAATATACATTTCAACCATAGTAACACAGCTTTTCGAAAAGACAGGATTTTGATATCGATATCCTAGGAATTCACTGCTTTTGGTTGAAACATAATACAGGAATTACATTAAATACACAATATATAATGTGTAAATGTGTGAGCTTTAGAGTTGCTTGTCTTACCTTTAGACAGAGCCAGGCCTCCCCCTGCTTGAAGTCTTTATGCTAAGATAAGTTAGCATGAACAGTTTCCTGATTTTGACTTAAGATAAGATAGAGCTTTATTGTCTCCCTTAGGAGAAATTTGTCTTGGGCATCGAGATAATACACATAAAACATTCAGGTCAATCAGTCATAGATACAGAACAGAGATCACATATCACATGGCAAAGAAACAAACAAGAAACATACAGGTACAGCACTTTCCCTATTGCACATATCCCTATTGCACACACATCAAATTGACTTGATACATACAACGGAAATCCGAGTCATATTCACTCAAGGCGGATATATCCATTTAACATACAGTATGTATGTTTATAAAAATTGTCTGTGTCAAAATGAAAGACAGCCCACACACCTATCAATCATCAAACCGTGGGGTCTTAATTCATTACGTGTTGATTTATATCAACGGGGGAGTACTTCAGGAAAGTCGACGGGGGGGGGCTAGTGGAGTACTTCGTGACCACAGAGTGTGAACGTTGTGATCAGCTGTTTTAGCGCAGTTCTCCAGTGAAGGGGGGAGTCTCCCTCCGCAGCCGGTTGGCGTAGTTTTGACACAGTTCCGTTGTACAGACCGACGTTAACAGCAGCCTGTCTGTGCACACGGAGACCGACTCTGTCGTCCGGTGATCTAACCGCTTTCTGGAAAAGCTTCACAAGTACGTCGGTACGCAAATGCGCTTTGTGACACAAGTGACGGTACGCATTTCAGATTACGCACATAACCTGCGTACCAGTTATGTGCACTCCTGTACTACAGCAAAAGTATTCTCCGTCGGGACTTCCTGCAACAACGGATTTATCCTTTAACGCCCACATAAAATCAATTTCAAGGACCGTCTACTTCCATCTACGTAACATTGCAAAAATCAGGCATATCTTGCCTCAAAACGATGCAGAGAAACTAGTCCATGCATTTGTTACTTCTAGGCTGGATTATTGTAACTCTTTATTATCAGGGAGTACCAAGAAGTCAGTCAAGTCGCTTCAGCTGATTCAAAATGCTGCAGCTCGTGTACTAACCAGAGTTAGGAGAAGGGACCACATTACTCCTGTTCTGGCTGCCTTACACTGGCTCCCTATAGAACACAGGATAGAATTTAAAATTCTTCTTCTCGCCTACAAAGCCCTTAATGGGCAGGCGCCATCTTACCTTAAAGAACTCATTATATTGATTGAACACCACGCCGTTATCTTGATTCTGATTGGCCAGAAGACATTATCAAAGATGTTCTATTGAGAAGACGATCACTACGTGACAAAAGTTTTCAAAACCGTTTCTGGTCTTCGGTATTTCCAGACAAGTGGCTACTGAAATCAATCTTACTAAACGCTGTCTGTGCAATTTCCTCCGCGTTAAATATTTTAACGCAATTAATTCAAAAAATTAATTACCGCCGTTAACGCGATAATTTTGACAGCATTAGTATGAATATATGAGTTTGTAAAGTTTACCTGCAACTGTCGTCTCTGAATTTCCTCCACCATGATTGCGAGACACTTGGTGAAGTCTGTTAGATCCTGGTCAGCTGTTTCTATCAGCTTGCACCCCTGCGCACAAAGAAAAATGGAAACACAGGCATCAACAAAACACAAATCAGATGGATGTACATATATACGTAGATAACAAAACCCAGTCAGAGATAAGGGATAGGGGATGGAGAGAGGTATAAATCAGTGTTTTAGGCTGCCTGACGCTGTGTTGCTGAATAATGTAGAGGTTCCAGTCACTGGTCCTAAACTACAGCATGCAGGTAAACAACCATGCTCTGCCTTTGTCTCCTTCCCTCTCCATATACTGTCTCTTCTCTCCTGAAACACATCAACTTTACAATTACACACCCACCCTCTCCCTCCATCCCTGCCTCCCCTCCTCTCTCGCCTTCCCTTGCCGATGTTTTCCGTTTCTCTCTCTTCCATTTATGCAGAATTATTCACCGTTTCCGACAAATCTCTGAAGGACCGCCTCAAACTTTCACATTGTTCTGCGCCTTAAGCATTACCATACAAGTCTGTTCCCTCACGGAAAAAAGGTATTACTCTTTTTTTTTTAAGACAACCTGTATGACATTTGTGAAAACATACTTTTATTACAGATGGCTGCAGAGAAAGCGGGGAACGGTGAGAGTGGAACAAAAGGTGCCTCGATGAAGGCCACCCATATCTCTGTTTGTATGTACGTTGTGTGTGTGCTAGTGTGTAGGAAGTATAGGATCCACATTTTAAACTGTATGCATTGGGTTTTAAAGCAAGGCTGATCACAGTAAAGCAACAAGGAGAACATACAGAAGCTAGATTGTATTTCCTCTTCCTTAGGTGAATTGAATAGAGCCTCATCTCGTCCACTTCATAGAATAAATTGCATTTTATGGTCATGACCTTGGACAATGGTGAGATGTCATAGGAAAACTATGTAAGATGTCATAGGAAAACTCGAGATTGTTGAGGTATACTTCAGATAAAATACATTAACAAAAAAAGAAGCACAACCAGATAAAAAGGTTGCTAAATAACCATAGTCTTGCACTGTAAATGATCTTTTATCTTATAAAATGATCTGAGGGAAAGGTTAATACTGTACCTCCAACATCTAACAACTGCATTGATCTGTAGTTGTAGTTAAAGGTGAAGCGGTGCCTCCTGCCTGTGTTACCACTCTAACAAGCTCCACAATTACATGTGTGCTAAAATGTAAGAGGATTGATGTGAAGTTGAAAGCTCAAAAGGTAATTGGTCTTTGCACATGATGGGATTAATATATATTATTTGTTCAGGTTAAAGTTAGCCTGTTCCTGTTTCAGCAGGGGGTAAATTATACCTGTAAGCTGCGACTCGGACCTCCTCCAGAGCTACCTTTTGTGGACTGGGTCTAAATGCAACTTGAATGCACTAACAGTTGAAGCCATGTCATACTGAGCACCGGTTCCTACTTTCATCATTCAGTCTGCATGTTCTTGCCGCTGCAGGTGCAACTCCTGGAGAGCTTGAAGCACACGAGCCATTAAACCCCAGTTAACTCTGTATAGTCACTTATCCACTCAGGCAGCCTGATGTCAGCACCGAAACCCTGCGAGATTCCAAATGGAAATAATCCTCATCAATCTGGACAAAACAGTTCAAACAATTTCAACTGAACTTCCTACGTTGCAACTAACTGACCCGTATATATACTCAGACAATACTTGTATTTAATCAGCCCATTAAATAATCAAGCATATGCCACGATTATTCAGAAATGGAGGAGAGAATGCGTTTCCTTACTGACAAGTAACTTTTACAACTAAATCACCTTCACTTGTATATCATTGTTAACTGTAAGGCAGCAGCATACTGAAAACAAAGCCACAAGTCAATTATACTGCTTTCCAGTACTGCACTGTAAGAAAACATCTTTGTAGTCATTGTCACTCGAAGTTTGCATTAGATGGGGATTTTTGTTGTTGAATGGCAGATAGTTTCTAGCGAGATCAGACAAAAGTCCATCTTGTCAGTTTTCAAGAAATGTTTTTTTTCTGGAAATAAGCGTCCTATAATGAGCTACTGGTAGATACAGGCGTGGTTCAGGTGTGTTTGATGTTTAGTGGATAAACCACGAAACAGAAAAGTCTTCACCTTTGTGGACTATAGCGCAAATCCTCAATGCATTTTTAAAAAGTCAACTTCTTACAAGTTACTTACACGTCAAGGTGGGTTAGGAGTGAAGTCAGCCTGAAGATAGAAGAGTTATTCAGTCCTATTACTTTTTGTTTGTCTCTGTGTGTGTGTACACCTGTAGGCATGAGAGGTTGTGTGCCACTCACCTTGTCTGCATAGAAGGCTTTGACCTCGGCAGTAATGGAATCAAAATCCCCACTGATATAGTCGGGGAGGAAGCTGGATGTGAGGACAGAAAGAGAGGGTGAGTGACAGAGGGAGAGGGTTACGATCGCAAGAAAGACAGAGAGAGTGAAGCAGAGATAGAAAAGAGAAGGGGAGAGAGGACATCAGGGCATGTGTCAGCTCTCTGATCTGTGCAGCGAGGGAGAGGGGGAGCCGGGGGGGAGACAGAGAGACATGGAGACTGACAGGGTGATTCTCTGTGGCACTCTGTGGCACTCTGTGACACACACACACACACACACACACACACACACACACACACACACACACACACACACACACACACACACACACACACACACACACACACACACACACACACACACACACACACACACACACACACACACACACACACACACACACACACACACACACACACACACACACACACACACACACACACACACACACGGCTGAGATACATAGAGTGACGTGAAGGCACACACACATATGCACAACCAATCTCACGCACACGCACAAATAAACAGAGCAGGATGTTCCCGGTGTTCATCAGATATCGTACTTTTCCATTACACTGAGTGACTGCATTCTCCATTAGAGCCGAGTATCTGTGTGATTACGACAGGTCAAACTAAAATGTGATGTTTTTAAAACACACCCGATAAATGCAGAATCCTGTAAGAGTAAATGCTGAAATATGGTCGTATAGATATTTTAGTAATGGATTTCATTAATTAACTGACACAGGAAGTAAAGACAATGTTGACGTGTGTGTACATTCACAACAAAAATATGATGGCAATACTTTCTGGAACATTTAAAAAAATAATTAATGCTATTATTCAAATTCATCTTTAACCTTGTTGTTGTGCATTTTGTGTCTTTTTTGGAATATAATTGCATGTAAAAATACTGAGATGAAGAGAGAATCTATTCATAATAATTGCTAGTGGAAAGTGCAAAAGGCAAACCGAGGAACTAGTAATCAAAAAATCCACATTATTTGTATTTAAATGTTTTAAATGCGACAGTTATTGTCAGAAGCAGAATATGGTGATACTAAACAGTACGACAACTTACCTCAAATACTGTAAGCCAATTTCATAAAGTGTCCATAAGTCAAACTATTTCTGAGTTAAAATATGCATTTAGTTGTTCTGGAGGAGGAAATCAACCTGAATTGTACGTTTTAAAAGCTTGCTGTTTGCTTATATACGGCCAATGTACATGCATAACTTTTGTATACCTACACTGAACAAAAATATAAACGCAACACTTTTGTTTTTGCTCCCATTTTTCATGAGATGAACTCAAAGATCTAAAACATTTTCTATAAACACAAAATAACCATTTCTCTCAAATATTGTTCACAAATCTGAAAGAATCTGTGATAGTGAGCACTTTGTCGAGATAATCCATCCCACCTCACAGGTGTGGCATATCAAGATGCTGATTAGACAGCATGATTATTGCACAAGTGTGCCTTAGGCTGGCCACAATAAAAGGCCACTCTGAAACGTGCAGTTTTGCTTTATTGGGGGGGTCTAGGGGGGTCCGAAAACTAGTCAGTATCTGGTGTGACCACCATTTGCCTCACGCAGTGCAACACATCTCCTTCGCATAGAGTTGATCAGGTTGTTGATTGTGGCCTGTGGAATGTTGGTCCACTCCTCTTCAATGGCTGCCAAGTTGCTGGATATTGGCAGGAACTGGAACACGCTGTCGTATACGCCGATCCAGAGCATCCCAAACATGCTCAATGGGTGACATGTCCGGTGAGTATGCTGGCCATGCAAGAACTGGGATGTTTTCAGCCTCCAGGAATTGTGTACAGATCCTTGCAACATGGGGCCGTGCATTATCATGCTGCGACATGAGGTGATGGTCGTGGATGAATGGCACAACAATGGGCCTCAGGATCTCGTCACGGTATCTCTGTGCATTCACAATGCCATCAATAAAATGCACCTATGTTCGTCGTCCATAACATACGGCTGCCCATACCATAACCCCACCACCACCATGGGCCACTCGATTCACAACATTGACATCAGAAAACCGCTCACCCACACGAGGCCACACACGCTGTCTGCCATCTGCCCTGAACAGTGAAAACCGGGATTCATCCGTGAAGAGAACACCTCTCCAACGTGCCAGACGCCATCGAATGTGAGCACTCAAGTCGGTTACGACGACGAACCGGAGTCAGGTGGAGACCCCGATGAGGACGACGAGCATGCAGATGAGCTTCCCTGAGACGGTTTCTGACAGTTTGTGCAGAAATTCTTTGGTTATGCAAACCGATTGTTGCAGCAGCTGTCCGAGTGGCTGGTCTCAGACGATCTTGGAGGTGAACATGCTGGATGTGGAGGTCCTGGGCTGGTGTGGTTACACGTGGTCTGCGGTTGTGAGGCCGGTTGGATGTACTGCCAAATTCTCTGAAACGCCTTTGGAGACGGCTTACGGTAGAGAAATGAACATTCAATTCACGGGCAACAGCTCTGGTGGACATTCCTGCTGTCAGCATGCCAATTGCACGCTCCCTCAAAACTTGCGACATCTGTGGCATTGTGCTGTGTGATAAAACTGAACGTTTCAGAGTGGCCTTTTATTGTGGCCAGCCTAAGGCACACCTGTGCAATAATCATGCTGTCTAATCAGCATCTTGATATGCCACACCTGTGAGGTGGGATGGATTATCTCGGCAAAGGAGAAGTGCTCACTATCACACATTCTTTCAGATTTGTGAACAATATGAGAGAAATGGTTATTTTGTGTTTATAGAAAATGTTTTAGATCTTTGAGTTCATCTCATGAAAAATGGGAGCAAAAACAAAAGTGTTGCATTTATATTTTTGTTCAGTGTAATTAAAACATCAGAAATGTATCAACACTGCCCAGTTTATGACTCACATAACCCAGAATTGCCTCTCAGAAAACAGGCTCAATAATCCTAGAATACATTAAAAACATTAGTTAACTACACAAACCAAGCAGAAATACTGTGTTAATACCGTTAATACATGCAATTAAGAGGATTACAACCACAAAATGTAGCTGGGCACGAGGTTTGGGAATACACGTGCATGTAGGCGTTGCATTGTGAATACAAATTTCCATATGAACTTCATCCAAATACAAATATGTTTTGAGGCAGGCTGCATCCCCAGGGTGTGGGAATTAACATGGTCTGTAGCAGATATCAGAGAAAACAACCAAAAATCTACCAGCGAGCCACAACTGAGGAGAATAATATCGTCAGAGAGAGCCAGATAGCTCCCTGTTTATTCCGTGTGTGTGTGTGTGTGTGTGTGTGTGTGTGTGTGTGTGTGAGAGAGGACCACGCAGGGATGCAGTTTCCCCTATCTAGAGGCATTAACAGGTCTGACATTACGATTTCATGGTTGGTTGGGTGGTGTGCTTGTTTGCGTGTGTGTATTGTATGTGTGTGTGTTTGTGTGTGCTCGCCAGCAAGAGGCGAGAGCGATGTTCCAGTCGGTTGAAGAAAGAGATACAGAGGGATTATTCTCCTCTCTCCTCTGTGTTCCCATTTACACCAACAAGATACAGCAAGACAAACACAACAGTGCTACTGACACACACACACACACACACACACACACACACACACACACACACACACACACACACACACACACACACACACACACACACACACACACACACACACACACACACCCCCCCCCCCCCCCCCTCCTCCTTATAATACAGGACGATTGCATCTCCATTCAGAAATAACCTTCATGTGACAGATGGGAAGAGGCGTGACACTGGGCCCGATCAGAGCTACACACACACACACAAACACACACCCCATTGTGACCCGTGTGCATGACTCCGTCGGCTCACAGTAATTGACCAGGTGAGATTTTAAATTCTGTATGTGTGTCTTTGTGCGTGAGCGCCGTTTGTGTGTGTGTTTGTGTGACAGTTTTCACTTCCACATTAATATTAACTGACACTTTAATTTGGATGGGAAATAGAGCATTTTACCGCCAGTTTGTCTGAGCACCGGGTGGCGGGGATGGCTGTGTGACCTTTGCCTGTGTGTGTGTGTTTTCCATCCGCCTGCTTGTGTGTGCCTCTCTCTGCATCCCTTTCCCCCCTCTCCATGCTGCCTATACACCTTCTTCCAATCTCGTCTCATTTCCGCAATACTTACTTTTCTTTGTAACTGAGGCCATTTCCGTCAATCTAACCACTTCATTAAGTTTTAAATAGCAACATCTCATCCACTATCTTATACTTTCTTTCGTCTCTGTTTCCAGCAGACACCACCCTTCCATATGGCCACTTAATTACAACTAAATGTTCAGTTCATATTCTCTAGCTGCCTAATTTCTTTCATCATCTCCAGAAACACAGCACAACAAACACTCTTCTCGCTTTCTCTCATCTTTTCATCACTTGAGGATATGCAGCTCTGATTATTCCTCCCGTTCCTTCGCTTTTCCAAATCAGAGGAGAGCCAGTAAAAGGGGGGAGAAATTATTGTGCATGACATTGACGATAAGGCACAGATTCCCACACAAACTCTGGATTCTTCTGGCATGCTGATGTACACGTCTTCTACATGCTAATCTGTATTGAAACACAGCATTAATCATACATTGAAAGCAGGTCTTTAAAAAAGATTAATAGTTTCGGCGAAAACTAAAAGGTCCCATGGGTTCAGATTATAGCATTCCAAAGAGGGGTTCGTTTAACATGAAACACTTAAAATAACTAAAGGATAAGAAAGTAGAAAGAAAGTGAGGTCAAAGAAAACTATTCCTGCTAAAAAGTGAGCAATGATTGAGAGTCAGAGCTAAACATTTCAGATGTGTGTATCTCACACTGCACTGTAACTTTAATTCATGTGCCTTTGTTATTCATGTTTTATTATTAGCCGTCCCCCGGCAACTCCCGAGCAGCAGGGAGGCTGGGTGACTGTTCAGAAGGGGCATGAAGCGAAACCCGCAGGTCCCCACCAACCCATTCACGTATCTAACAGATATTCCCCACTCAGCGAGACACCCGCTGAGAAGCCAACTCTGGTTATTGGTAGCTCTATTATGAGACACGTGAATTTAGAGACCGAAGCCTCCACAGTCACATGCATTCCGGGGGCCAGAGCGGGCGACGTTGAGGCGCATCTTAAACTGCTGGCTAAAAATAAACATAAATACGGTAGGATTGTTATTCACGTCGGTGGTAATGATGTTCGTTTACGCCAATCAGAATGCACCAAACTTAATGTGGAGTCGGTGTGTAGTTATGCTAAAACAATGTCGGACACCGTAATCTTCTCTGGTCCCCTCCCCAATCTGATCAATGATGACATGTATAGCCGCATGTCATCATTTCAGCGCTGGTTGTCTTGGTGGTGCCCAGCAAACAATGTGGGCTTCGTAAATAATTGGACAGCCTTCTGGGGAAAACCTGGTCTGATTAAGAGAGACGGCATTCACCCTACTTTGAAAGGTGCAGATCTCATTTCGGCAAACATTTCAGGGCTTTGTGGACTTAATCCATGACAAACTGGAGTTGAGACCAGGAGGCAGAGTCGCAGTCTTACACGCTTCTCTGCGCTCTCTCCTAGGCAGTCACCCATAGGAATCCAGAACCCAATAAAATACCCAATATTAGCGGTGTGTGTGTCTGCCCAAGGACAATTTAAGGTAAAACCTAATAGAGGTGTCATACATAATAACCTAATAAAAGTAAAGTAACAACTACTACAGTGCAACAAAACAGGAAGATTAAATGTGGTCTCTTAAACATAAGATCTCTAGCATCTAAAGCAATATTGGTAAATGATTTAATATCAGATTATAATATTGATATATGCTGTCTCACTGAAACTTGGTTGAGACATGAAGAATATGTCAGCATAAATGAGGCCACTCCACCCAGCCATGTCAACACTCATATTGCTCGAGGCACGGGCCGAGGAGGTGGAGTTGCAGCAATCTTTGACTCAAGTTTACTTATCAATACTAAACCAAAATTAAATTATACCTCTTTTGAAAGCCTTGTTTTTAGTCTTACGCATCCGACTTGGAAAACTTTGCAGCCAATCTTATTTGTTACAGTGTATCGTGCACCAGGTCCTTATTCAGAATTCTTATCAGAATTCTCTGAGTTTTTATCAACTTTGGTTCTTAAAACAGACAAAGTAATTATCGTAGGTGACTTTAATATTCATGTTGACGATGATAAAAATAGCCTTACTGTTGCATTTAACTCTATATTAGATTCTGTTGGTTTCTGTCAGAGTGTAAATAAACCAACCCACTGTTATAATCACACTCTCGACCTTGTTCTGACTTATGGTATTGAAATTGAGCAACTATTAGTCGAACCGCATAATCCTGCTTCATCCGACCATTTCTTAGTAACTTTTGAAGTACTATTACGAGACTACAAAGCATTAGTCAAAAGCTCTTGCAGCAGAAACCTATCTGTTAGTGCTATAGCCACATTTAAGGAAGAGATTCCACCAATACTTAACTCGATAGCATGTCTGCATGTAGGGGAGGAAACTTATACAAAATGTACACCACCCCAAATTGATCATGTTGTTGATAGTGCTATAGATGCGCTGCGAATAAAATTAGACTCTGTTGCTCCTTTGAAAAAGAAGAAAATAAAACATAGATTAGCTCCATGGCATAATGCCGAAACCCGCAAAATAAAGCAAAAGTCTAGACAACTTGAAAGGATATGGCGTTCCACTAAACTTGAAGAATCTCGTTTAATTTGGCATATTACTCTCAATGAATATAAGAAAGCACTGCGTAAAGCGAGAGCAGTCTACTACTCTTCATTAATAGATGAGAATAAGAATAATGCAAGATAAAATTGTTACTCTTAGAAACAAAATTAATGACCTCTTGCCTTTGACCAGTATAGTGTTATCAACAGCTCCCGGAATTGTAAGTTCTAATATTACACTAGATAGGAAACTAGAATGCTTTTCAGCCATTAACCTTGAACAATTACATTCAATGATTCTCTCTTCTAAACCATCAACGTGCATGTTAGACCCAATTCCAACTAAGCTGTTGAAGGAAGTTTTTCCATTAATTAGCACTTCTTTATTAAATATTATGAATATGTCTTTATTATCAGGCTATGTTCCACAATCATTCAAAGTAGCAGTGATAAAACCGCTTCTTAAAAAGCACAACCTCGATCCAGAGGTTTTAGCCAACTATAAACCTATTTCTAATCTTCCGTTCCTCTCAAAAATTCTTGAGAAAGCGGTCGCAAAACAGTTGTGTGATTACTTAAAAAACAATGATTTATTTGAAGACTTTCAGTCTGGCTTTAGAACACATTATAGCACAGAGACAGCTCTGGTTAAAGTCACAAATGATATTCTAATAGCCTCAGACAAGGGACTTGTCTCTATTCTTGTTTTGCTCGATCTCAGTGCTGCATTTGATACTATCGACGATGATATCCTATTGCAAAGACTAGAGCACTTAGTTGGCATACAGGGAACTGCTTTAGGCTGGTTTAGGTCCTATCGATCTGAATGCTCTCAGTTTGTACGTGTTAACAATGAATCTTCCACGCAAACCAAAGTTAGCCATGGAGTGCCACAGGGCTCAGTGCTCGGACCTATTTTGTTCACATTATATATGCTTCCGTTAGGCAATATTATAAGGAATCATTCTGTAAACTTTCATTGTTATGCAGATGATACTCAACTATATTTATCAATCAAGCCTGATGAAATTAATCATCTAAATAAAATTCAAGACTGCCTTAAGGACTTAAAAACATGGATGACCTTAAACTTTTTGATGTTAAACACGACCAAAACTGAAGTTATTGTACTTGGCCCGAAGAATCTACGAAACAAATTATCTAAAGATATACTAACTATGGATGGCATTAATTTGGCCTCCAGTGAGACTATAAGGAATCTTGGTGTTATATTTGATCAGGATTTATCCTTTAACGCCCACATAAAATCAATTTCAAGGACCGCCTACTTCCATCTACGTAACATTGCAAAAATCAGGCATATCTTGCCTCAAAACGATGCAGAGAAACTAGTCCATGCATTTGTTACTTCTAGGCTGGATTATTGTAACTCTTTATTATCAGGGAGTACCAAGAAGTCAATCAAGTCGCTTCAGCTGATTCAAAATGCTGCGGCTCGTGTACTAACCAGAGTTAGGAAAAGGGACCACATTACTCCTGTTCTGGCTGCCTTACACTGGCTCCCTATAGAACACAGGATAGAATTTAAAATTCTTCTTCTCGCCTACAAAGCCCTTAATGGGCAGGCGCCATCTTACCTTAAAGAACTCATTATACCCTACTGTCCTACTAGGGCATTGCGTTCCAAGAATGCAGGGTTGTTGGTTGTTCCTAGAATCTCTAAAAGTACAATGGGAGTCAGAGCCTTTTCTTATCAAGCTCCACATTTGTGGAATCAGCTTCCAGTTTGTGTTCGGGCGGCAGACACCCTATCCGTTTTTAAGAGTGCGCTTAAGACCTTCCATTTTGATAAAGCTTATAGTTAGGGCTGATTAGATTTAGCCCCTAGTTTTGCTGATATAGGCTTAGTTTGTCGGGGGACATCTTACTTCTTCCTTCTCGCTGTCTATACCTGTGTACTCTCATGTTCCGATTAACCCAGCTTCCCCAAATGTCTTTCTTTTTGGTGTCTATATACGCCGGGATCCGGAGTCATGGATGATCCTGCGGTCCTGTGTCCTGGATCGCGAGCGCTGGATCTTGAGTCGTGGCTGTGGTCCTGGATCATCGGTCCTGGATGGATATCCTCGTGGATTCATCTTCCTATTACACACATGCATTTCTAAACATTTGGACTACCTATGTTGCAAATGTATTATCTTTTCAATTTACACACGGCATCTATTGCACGTCTGTCCGTCCTGGGAGAGGGATCCCTCCTCTGTTGCTCTCCCTGAGGTTTCTCCCATTTTTCCCTTTAAACTGGGTTTTCTTTGGAAGTTTTTCCTTGTACGATGTGAGGGTCTAAGGACAGAGGGTGTCGTATTGTCATACTGATATTCTGTACACACTGTGAAGACCACTGAGACAAATGTAACATTTGTGATATTGGGCTATATAAATAAACATTGATTGATTGATTGATATTATCTTTGCTTTTAAAAGAGTCTTTTTAAATGCCATTTTATAATATGTTTCTTAATGCTCTTAATGTCTTTCATTTTTGTAAAGCCCTTTGAATTGCCTTGTGTTGAAAGGTGCTGTATAAATAAACGGGCCTTGCCTTCAAAGGTGTATCTGTGATCTGAACATGGACAGATTGGTGCAGTGTCTGGTGTGTTTGGTGAGGGGACAGATTTGTATCTCTGTGATTGGTGAAGACCGGAAGCGGCATAAGATGAGTGTAGGGATGTGATGTAGGAGGGTCCTGGTTATGAAGGGCTTTGGGAATGTGACTTTAAATTGGATCCGTCGTGGGGCAGAAAGGCACGGGGGTGATCCTGGGATTAGGTGTGGATGAGTAAACTAGCTGCAGAGTTCTGGATGTACTTGTTTTTATTCAGGACTTTGGATGATGTGCCATACCAAATGCAGCGGCAGGAGTCAATTCTAGATGCAGCAGAGAAGGAGAGTGATGGGAGGAGACCGGTAGAAAAGGAAGCCCTAGTGTTGTGATTGACATGGTGTTCGAGGAGAGGTTGCTGTTGAAAATAACTCAGAGTTTGCCGAGGGAGACAGAGTGAAGTTATCGAAGTTGATGCAGAAGTCTTGAGGGGTTTTGGACCAATGAACATCAGGTCGGAAGTTGGCTTGCATCCTTGATTTAAAGGTGGGGTAGGAAAGTTTGAGAAACCGGCTCGAGATACACTTTTTGTTATATTCCATGGAATGCTCTTAACATCCCGATAGCAATGAATATGCTTTGACAAAAAATCAATAAAAAAATGTCATCTGTGGAAGCTGTAGCGCTGTAAAAAGCACGACCAATCATCTGAGCCGGCTAAAGTAACTGGATGGCCTACCTGCCTGTCAGCCTTCCATCTGTGCACAGACTTATCTCGTGCCCTCATTGGTCATGTGCGCGTTGGTGTGTGTTGGAGGAGGGGCTCTGTAAGGAAGTGGCAGATTATTTCCGGTTGTGTATTTTCTAATTCTAGCGCACTCGAGCTGGTTTCTCCAAACTTACCTACCCCACCTTTAATTTCAGTGAGCAGTTGGTCAGAGTGGAGTGAGTTGCAGTGTTGATGGATGTAGTGGAAATGTATAGTTGGATGTCATCGGCATAGCATTGGAAAGGAAGGCCTTGATTGTATTGATGGTAGCAAGTGAAGGATTACTCGAAGAAGACCAGGCACCAAACAATAGAGAAAGCCCTGAGACAGAGGAGGTGTAGTTGTTGAAGTTCAAAAACGGTTGTATGTATGAGTGAACATGCGTCTGTAGTACCTGGTTGTGTTCATCTCCAACAGTGTCTAATCCCAAATCAATCAGTGAGATGCCCGTGGGCTGGCAGACTAATAACCAGCTAGTCATAATTCCACTCACTCCTTATCCCCAAAACACACTCAGGTTATTAACACTCAGAATTACTCTAAGGCCATTTAGGTATACTAGAGAGAAGAGTGAAAGATAATTTTCATTTTAATTAACCCTGATTGTTACAATTCTAATACGATAAAGTTAACAAACACTAATGAGAGCAACACACATTACGTTCAAACTAATTGTCAAAGCTCTCACACTGAGAGGTAAGGGCCAGATCTCAAAGCTCATCAAGTCTGCAAATCAATTTCTAACATTGAGAAATGAACACTGACGGGACCTTTTAGTCAACAATAGACTTCGAGTAAAGCATAGCAACTAGAGGGACATCTGAAAATAAAGAAACCAGTAAAATAGGTCACTGCTGCAGAATTGAAGTTATGCTAGTAAAGTTAGATATCAAGCAAATTAAACCCAATAAAATGCAACAAAGAAATCCAAACTAAACAAACTACTGTTGTTGAATGACTCAGTATATTGCCATGTTTGGTGTGAAATTAATACAACTCTAATTTCCAAAAGCACGGAAAGTAATTATGAGGAAGAGTCATCAGCTGGTCAATGAGACTCAAAAAGCCCTGTCTCATTGGCCGTGTAATCCTCATAATTGTTGGCCTGTGACCTTATTTCAGGTCACGCAATGTTGATACTCCAACATTCCCAAAGCTGTGCGAATTCGACTACAGCTTAAAAAGGATTATATAATGATACATAGATATATCTGCTGACCCCTGTCGGCATACTGTAAACTCACATGGGGTCCTGACCACAAGGCTAATAGGGAAATGATTTAAAACGTTTAAATCACAACACAGAGCTGTGGCCCAGGGGCGGTTCTGGGGGGGCCAGTGCCCCCCTAACACTGACCTCTGACCCCCCCCCAACAAAGAAACGTTTTTTTTTTAATGTATATTTTCTGGTACTCGGTTTGCCAAAACTCGCAGGATTGTGTTGCTGCAATGTGAGATTGTGCAGACACCCTTATGTAAAGTAGAGATGTAACTGTTCATTGCCTTTATTTTTATATAAATATGGTGTTAGTGCAAACATTGCACTATAACTTAAGCTGAAGCTAACAGTAATAACTATAAGATCAATCTGAAATAAATAAATGTACTGAAACAAATACCAATAACTGTATTGCATTGTTTTCTTATGCGCAATTACTTCATACTGTCTAGTTCTCTTTTTCGTCCTGCATTTATTGTGCCCCCCTCAGAAAATAACTGGCCCCCCAGTCAAATTGGTCTAGAACCGCCACTGCTGTGGTCTATATGGTGAGGATAAGGTATGAAAAATGAAATAAAAAATAAGAAGAGTGACTGTCGCTGATGTCTCTTTGCCACTAAGTCATATTAAATAAGAACTCATGAACTCATGCGCTTGACAATTTCATTTTCTGAGGCTGACAGCATTATCTCCTCCAAAACCAAAATGCATGCACAATCGTACGCTGACACAACTATGCTCGGGAACATCTCCTCCACATATAGAAATGCTAAGTCAAATCCAGATAGACTCACCCATCCCCATCTTTCATATACACACACACACACACCACACACACACACACACACACACACACACACACACACACACACACACACACACACACACACACACACACACACACACACACACACACACACACACACACACACACACACACACACACACACACACACACACACACACACTTAACAAACTCTGCCTTTGTACAATTACCTCCTCCCACGTCCTCCCTCCCTCTCTTGACTTCTTCTTAGCCCCTCACAGGATTTGATTAGATGCACAAATTAGACCAAATGCTATTGGGAGGAAACAGGGGTAGAGTTAGGAGAGCCACGGGGTCTCAGCACGAAGAAAGAGCTGCAGTCCTTATCAAAGCAATTTGGTGTATAATTATAATTGACTAAATAACTGTGTGAGGTGAAAGCCTTGACATTGCTGACGGTTGCTCCGTGGTTCTGTTGGTGGGCCTGTGAATGAGGATATTTGCTCTTGCATTTTCCAGGTAGTTATATTATTAGTAGGGCTGTCAAACGATTACAAATTTTAATCAGATTAATCACAGCTTAAAAATGAATTAATCATGATTAATCACCATTCGAACTATGTCCAAAATATGCCATTTATTTATGTATATTGTTGTGGGAATGGAAAGATAAATGAAAGAAGGCGGATATATCCATTTAACATACAGTATCTATGTTTATTATAAAAATGTTCTGCATGTCAAAATGAAAGACAACCCACACACCTATCAATCATCAAACCGTGGGGTCTTAATTCATTACGTGTTGATTTCTATCAACGGGGGAGTACTTCAGGAAAGTCGACATGGGGGGGGCTAGTGGAGTACTTCGTGACCACAGAGTGTGAACGTTGTGATCAACTGTTTTAGCGCAGTTCTCCAGTGAAGGGGGGAGTCTCCCTCCGCAGCCGGTTGGCGTAGTTTTGGCATAGTTCCGTTGTACAGACTGACGTTAACAGCAGCCCTGTCTGTGCACACGGAGACCGACTCTGTCGTCCGGTGATCTAACCGCCTTCTGGAAAAGCTTCACAAGTACGTCGGTACGCAAATGCACTTTGTGACACAAGTGACGGTACGCATTTCAGATTACGCACATAACCTGTGTACCAGTTATGTGCACCCCTGTACCAGAGCCATATTATTACTATTATATGGCTGTATATGCCCTGTACTACAGCAAAAGTATTCTCTGTCGGGACTTCCTGCAACAACACCACGCCGTTATCAAAGATGTTCTATTGAGAAGCCGATCACTACGTGACAAAAGTTTTCAAAACCGTGGCTACTGAAATCAATCTTACTAACTGCTGTCTGTGCAATTTACTCCGCGCGAGTTGGCAGACTTTATTTTGCTTACTTTAACATCATTTTTCATGGTGGGGCTAAGCCATTTCTTGGTATGGGTGTAGCCTACCCCAGCCATACCCTGGCGCTGCCACTGGTGGCACGTATGGGGCGGGCCATTCTGCACATGCGTTAAATGCGTTAAATATTTTAACGCAATTAATTCAAAAAATTAATTACCGCCGTTAACGCGATAATTTTGACAGCACTAATTATTAGATGTGCACATACTGTATATGATTGCGCAATAAGTAGCAGATAAGAAACCCATATGAAAAGCAGAGGAGCAAAGTAAAAGACAGATTCAATCTAAAAAAGAGCAACCCTTATAAACCAATTTATGAGACTTTGAGCAATTTCATGCATGGTCTTGAGATTCATGATTGATTTTGTGTGGCGATATAAATATATACTATTTGTCTTTTAACAGTCCATACAGTGAAGTCAGATTCTTGTAACTTGACTCATCATAAGAAGTAGAAAGCTTTTACCTGACGTGCCCCCTGTTGGAGCACCACCCAATGGCGGTGGTGGAAGGTTCACCTCTGCTCCGCGCGCCCCTTGATGACTGATGAGCTAGTCAAATTATAAAAGAAGGAACTCAAAGCACCAGGATAGAGGTTAAACAATAATCTGTTTTAATGGCAAAAAACAACAATACACAATACAGAGCACTCTGCAATAGTACAAAATACAGAGCACTCCGGGCTCAATTCCTACCACCGTGTGATATATACTGTACGTACCACGACAGTCAGTCAGAAAAAGAGCGCTGAATGTAAGAGTGTTACAGCTTACATACAAATTCTGTGTGAGGAGTTGTGACGGTTGCTCCTCCCTAGCTATTTGTTATTGGCGATTTCACTTCTGGGCGAGCTAGCCAGTGAGTTGGCAGTTCTCCATTGGCCAGTTTCACTTCTGGGCGGGACCCTAGGCAATGAGTCAGCAGTTGTTGACTCCATCTGCAGGCATGAAAACGGGTCAGGGGTGAAAAAGGTGAGAAGGACATTATCCCCCTAGGGGGGTCCGGGGGCATGCTTCCCCGGAAGAACATTTTGAATATTCCATATTTTAAAGCATCAATCTGATGCATTTTGAGATGCATTTTTTTGCCAACCTGGGGAGAGCTGGAGAAACTTAACTTCAGCCATGAGTCAAAATATTATGGCCTCCTTACTAAGTATTATCAGGGATGCAAACTCATCAGGTATGGAAAAGGTGACAAGGACCCGAGCCCCCCGACCCCACAGAATATCGGCTTTAAAATGAGGAATAACAGAGGATTTTAGCAGTCAAAACAACTAAAGCAGCAGTGTTAATAATAACAGAAATGCTAAAGAGTCACATCTAATAGAAATATATAAAAGCATTTATTTTAATTGTGTAGCAGTCAGTTTATAATTTTGGCAGCACTGTTGAGCATTTTGAAAATCTATTGTCATGCCTCTGTGCAAGGCTGAGTCTTTCTATCTTTATGGCATCTAACTAAATTCATAAACTCAAGTACTATACTTGGGTACAATTTTGAGATACTTGTACTTTATTTAAGTATTTCAATGTTTTGCTACTTTGTTCTTCTTCTCCTCTACAGTTCAGAGGTAAATTGTGTACATTGACTCCACTACATGTATTAATACCTTTAGTTACTTTACAGATGTGGATGAATGATGTGAAATCTAATCAAGTGTTGAATCAGACTTTAGTTCCACCTGGAGTAAATCCACAAGCTACCCTGCAGAATACAAAGTACTTCAGACTAGCTGCACCTTCACCAGCTTTGAGAACACTTTCATGATCAATCATTATAAAACATATCATATATATTATTCTGAAATGGACCAATCTGCACAACGACTACTTTTACTGTCGCTACTTTCACTATATTTTGATGAGAATACTTTTCTACTTTTACTAGAGGAACATTTTGAATGCAGTACTGCAGTATTCCTACACTCTGGTACTTCTACTTTTACTCAAGTACAAGACCCGAGTACTTCTACTTTTACTCAAGTACAAGATCTATACTTATACCACCTCCGTTTATAGCCTATGAAAAAAAAAACTATTAGAAAACGAAGGCTAAAGCTAACGTTAGCAGATAGTCACAATGTATTCTAGCTAGCTAGCTCAACGATAATATTGCGACAGAAAAACTTTTCAGTGCACATCACGCTCTGCGCTCTGACAGGGAGCTCTGCTCTGAACACCTGAACGGCCCGTTCTAACAGCTGTTCACCAGCGGTCAGTCTGTACCACAGTGACTCCGGACCGCACAGTTAATATTAACGAACGCACCCGTCGGTAATGTGGCTGCGGAATCTAGACCATCATCGCGGAGCAGCAGAGCCGACATAGGAAGACTCGAGCACACAGCTCGCGCTGCATTATAATATATAAAAAAAGAACACCATGCGTGTCATGATGGCACATAACAGCTCGCGGCCGCAGATTACTCCATGGGAGCCTGCCTGCAGACCTCCACTCTCAGGACAGTTCCGGTGCAGACCTCCACTCTCAGGACACCTCCACTGTCAGTACAGGAAGTGACGATTCTGACGCGTTTTTTCCCCCGCCCACCGAAGGACTCGTTTGATGGAAGTTTTCAAATCACAATGGAGACTCATCACGGAGGTGATGAGTCCAACCACCGTGCACTTTGGGTCGGCCTTGGTCAAGCCCTTTTGACCCCCCCAGCCTGGTTCTCGTAAAAGTTTTTCGCTCAAATGACACCATGGAGGAATGTAACGGGAGTTGACAGGGGACTCTGCCCGCCTCACGAGTGCCTATTTTCGGACACTTTTTTTCACTTTTCCCCGGTTTTATTATTTTTGTGGCTATTTCACCCGGTTTCTACCGGGGACATTGCCCGGTCTCGGGTGTGTCCCCACGGCCTGTGTCCAGCCCCCCCCCACACACTCATCCATGTATTAACGGATTTTGACAATTTTGTTGCATTTTTCTCCTCTCCTCTCACTGATCGAATGGCCAACGCGACCCACTGTCGGAGGGCCTCCGCGCCGGCCGATATGAAGCGTGACCAAGACGCACCGTCCAGTGGTCCCACGGGTCCCGCAGCGGGGTGGAGGTTCCCAGCTGGAACCTCCCCACCTCCGCCGCGGTGCACCCGGTTGTTTCTCGAACCTTCCACTGTTGTCTAGCGCAGTGGTTCCCAAACTTTTTGTGCCCAAGGCACACCAAAGTACAAGAAAAAATCTCAAGGCACACCTATTGTGCAAAATAGCCCTTATAACACGTGTTATCACTGATATCATGTAAAATATCTGTAAATGTGCATAATTATTTACTAATGCCAAATAAAATGTGACAAAGACAACTATATTACTCATGAAATATTTATTAACGAAATATTTCAGAAATTAATTTGAAACGTTATCAAATTAGGCTTCATCAAAGCAGCAACACACTCATTTAAACCAGACAGGTCACAACATTAAAAATGAGACAAAGGAAATTCAGCACAGAGAACTGTCAATGCAAGGAAGCTGCATTGTCCATGGTCCTGAACTACAAATTATAAATGTAACATTTCAGCAGAGATGGGGTCGTTACTAAAAAAAAGTAATATATTACATATTACTTTAAAAAAGTAATATATTACACTACTTCGTTACTCTCTACATAAAGTAACTCGTTACTTTACTCGTTACTTTACTCGCAGGGCCGGCCCGCCCCTCCCTGCAGGCAGAAAACGCAGACTGCTAAAGTTTCAAATGTTCTCTTTAGTTCAGTTTCCATTGTCGCATAAGACTGATACAGATCCTGAATGTTTTCCTATCTGACCGTGGCTGTCCTCTGTCTCCTGCTATCTGTATATTTTGCGCAGTCTATCTCTGCTCACTCTGTTGCGTCAGCGTGTTCTCCTGCGTGTTGGCCATGTGTTGCACTGGAACCAGACACCGCAAAGACTTCAGCCGAGCACGTACGAACTGCGCATGCGTGAGTGGCAATAACTCTCCTTACCAGCAGGTGGCGGTAGTGTGTATTCGTCATTCAAAACAGGCAACAACCGGAACACAGAGAAGAAGAACAGACTGTGATATAAACAAACAACAAATAGCGTGTGCGGTAGCTCCACCTTAGCATGTGTTCTTTGCAGGTGCTTGTTGAGGTTTGACGTGGTGTTTCCAGCAGTGGATAACAGCTTCTGGCCTGGACACAGTTTGCACCTCACCGTCACATTCCTGTCTATTCTTCGGATGAACTCAAAATAATGGGCATACCTCCACCCCTCGAGAGTTATCGCTGACTCAGCCATGTGTATGCAGCACTGCACGTGGAGATGTGGACGCGCAAGTCGCGCAGATTACGTACATATAAACCTACAAAGTACTGATATAGTAAATTAATTTATTTTTATTTTTGTGTAGTTGTATATTGCAATAATAAGGTATGGTTGTCACAAAATCCCACGGCACACCCGGACTTGCCTCACGGCACACCAGTGTGCCGCGGCACACCGTTTGGGAACCACTGGTCTAGCGTGTGTAACTAAAATACAAGATGTCGTATTTATATATATAAATAAATCTATATATATATAGATATATCTATATAGATAACAGTGGCGAGCGGTCAGGGCCCTCTGTGAGGGCCTAAGATATTCTAAAAAATAATATTTAAAAACATTTAAAAAATATATCTGTTTTTTAAATATATATTTTTTAAATATTATTTTTGTTATATTTTTCATTAGTTTTACCGAAAAAACTTGATTTAATTGTATTTAAAATAACATTTCCAAAGAAATAAATCCTTCGAATCTGCCTGTTCAGTTTCTGTTTGAATGTGAAGGGTTAGCTTAACCGTTACATGAAAAAAGCTCGTCTGGCCCTCTCTGCGATTCACAGAGGGCCCGCTATAGTAAACTCAACGAGAGAGTAATGTCAAGTGACAGTCCAATTGACCAATCATATCTCCCCTCTAAATGGGAGGGCTTTATTATCGCGGACTTTATGACAGGTTCCGCCCGCTGCGCTGCCAAGTTTATGCATGTGATATATCAACGGGTCAAGCTAGGAATTAGATAATTAGCATACGTTCATTCACGATGGCTCACGTTAGTGATAGTGATGACATCGTTGCGAAACTACTAACTGAGTCTTTTTCAAGAATGAGTTACACGGATAAATTGGAGTTAATTACCAAAGGGCGACCAACACCACAGTTTATTTTGGTTAAAAAAACCAAACGGTTCGAGAGGCATTTTAATATCGGCAATTACGCCAGATACAACTGGATGACCGGATCAACCAGGGAACAAAAGCTGTACTGCTGGGATTGCTTGCTTTTTGGAGCGGACAGTGGGTCATGGGCCAAAGATGGATATTCTGATTTAGGAAGTTTATCCAAATCAGCACATCGCCATCAGAATGCTTCAGGTCACCTCAGAGCTACTATTCGGCTTAAAACATTTGGGGACACCAGGATAGAGCTCCAGCTGGATGAGCAACAACGCCGGGGTGTCATCATTCATAATGAAAAGGTGAAGAGGAACCGAGGAATTTTGAAACGCCTCATAAATTGTGTGGTGTACTTGGGCAAGCAGGAGTTGCCGTTCCGAGGTCACGATGAGAGTGTAACTTCATCAAACAAGGGGAATTACATAGAGTTGCTGGATTTAGTGGCAGAATATGACAGCGACCTGCACACACACCTCGCCACATCAACAGTCTTTACCGGCACATCTTCAAGGATTCAGAATGACCTGATCAGCGCTGTCGCAAGTGTAATGACGGATAGCATGAACGAGTATTATTTACGTTAACGAGGTAAATAGGCTAAAAGAAAAACATGTTTTCCAAATGAACTACGCATCTCTTGAGTGACAATATGCCTGCGCTGCACCTCCAAGGTGCGCAATACATTATTGCGCAATCTATGTCTGTCTGTGTGTGTGCTGCGCGAGCCGAGATGATGTGTGTGTGCGTCGTCTTTTCATATTTAAGTTTGTAGCAAGTAGAAGGCTGCTGTGTGTGTGTGTGTGTGGTGTGAGTACTGTGTGTGTGTGTGTGTGTGTGTGTGTGGTGTGTGGTGTGTGTGTGTGTGTGTGTGTGTGTGGGTGCGCACGCGTTAATTTGCGTATTGCACCCTGGGCCGCTGTTTTGATATTCCGCTGAAGAAGTATACTATAGGCTGTGACGTAATAACATTTTTTTTTTTTCAAGGGAAGAGGGGGGTGGGGTCAGAGGGCCTAGGTAGAAAAGTCACGGCTCGCCACTGATAGATAATAAGTGTCAGTGCTATTTTATGTTGTATTAGCGTGCATTTCATGTTCGGAAAGTGGTGCTGTACTGAGAGTAAACAATACAAGGTGTCCCTATTTTTATATATATCTATATATACTTTATGTATATAATAACGTGTCAGTACTATTTTATTTTGTATTTGCGTGCATTTCCTGTTCGGAAAGTGGCGCTGCGGCTGTACTGATAGTAACTACAATACAAGGTGTCCGTATATATCTATATATATATATATAGATATATACATATGTATATAATAAGTGTCACGATCCGCCACGATGCGATTTATTTTGTATTTGCGTGCATTTCCTGTTTGGAAAGTGGCACTGTACTGATAGTGGTGATTTTATTTTGGAATTCTTAGCGTGCACTTCCTGTACTCACAGTGGAGGTATCCTGAGAGTGGAGGTCTGCACCGGAACTGTCCTGAGAGTGGAGGTCTGCAGGCAGACCCCTCTCGATTACTCCGGGTCCCAGACCCCCCCCCATACCCCAAACATATTTTTATTGCAGATCTACATGAATCACACAAACGACCTATTTTGGATTCAAAACGGCGAATTTCGCCGAAAGGTGAGTGATTCTCATGCATCTGTTTCGCCCCATCTCCTTACAGTGTGTGTGTGTGTGTGTGTGTGTGTGTGTGTGTGTGTGTGTGTGTGTGTGTGTGTGTGTGTGTGTGTGTGTGTGTGTGTGTGTGTGTGTGTGTGTGTGTGTGTGTGTGTGGTCTAGCATTACTATACTTGTGGGGACCTAAATCTGTTTACATAGTCACGTGTGGGGACTCGCTTCCCTTATGGGGACAAATTGGAGGTCCCCATAAGGGGGATCATTAATTTTAGGGTGAAGACTTGGTTAGGGTTAGGGTAAGGGTTAGGGTTAGGTTAAGGTTAGGATAAGTCTCCAGGAAATGCATGTAAGTCAATGTAATGTCCCCTGAAGTGATGTATACATGGTATGTGTGTGTGTGTGTGTGTGTGTGTGTGTGTGTGTGTGTGTGTGTGTGTGTGTGTGTGTGTGTGTGTGTGTGTGTGTGTGTGTGTGTGTGTGTGTGTGTGTGTGTGTCCCTCTGCCCTCAGGCAGTCCCACAGCATGCTTTGGAGTAGTAGAATCTTACAGACAGAGGACTCTTTGACAGAACGCACACTCATTATCATGCAGCCCACCACACACATGTCACATGTTTCCCCTCTGAAAGCTATACTTGTATATGTTTTAAACGTCCTTGTCTTATGACATCCATAGGATTAGTTAACTAACAAAGGTTAACTGTTCTTATACCCTAAGGCCTTCTCTGAACTTCCTTCCACCCCGAAGTCAGCTCACTTAGAATGAATACATCTATTGATAAATCAGAAGGACCATTGTCTCTCTAACTGTGTGTGATCCAATTCAGAAACACACCTACATCCCATGGCTTCTTCTAATATCTGGAAACTGTAATCAAAGTATAGTTTATATTGAGAAGGTCCAAGTATTGACATAATATTTCCTCCTATTAATTTAAGCTTCCAGATCATACAGAAAACTCTTACAGACACCTACTGAGTTCTGCCCCTGAAAGCCCAAAATCACTTTCTGAAAAATACTCATCAACGGGTAATGATTTTACTCAAGGCAGAAACCACAGGCTGTACTGTACCTTACCTACTCACACATAGCCAAAAAAACACCTTTTGATTATAACACAAAAGTTGAAGAAAAGACCATTTGCGCTAATCTACTTCCACTAAAAATGGGACATTATTTTAGGAATATTCAAGTTTAACACACATATATTAGTGATAACATAATTCAACACACTTCTTATATATCAGGTGACATAAAAATGAATATACCAGAAATACGCTGTATTACACTTTCTGCGATAACACGTTATTTTAATACTTCACCCCTCCTCTCTTCAGCCTTGATGACTGCCATTAAGGATGTTTTGACACAAAATGACATGGCGTCTTTCTTTTAACCGTAGGAGGCCGTCCACCCACTCTGTTCTCTAGCAGGAGGAGGGAGAGGACGGAAAAACGGGAACTTTATTATCCTCGTTATTTTGTAATAACGAGGAATAGAGAGATAGAGAGTCACAGGGAGAATAATACAAACCCATAGGTAGGGATGGGTATCGTCTGAAATGTATCGATTCCGATTGTTATCGATTCCCCGTTTCGATTCCAAAATTGTAAAAGAAAGAGGTCAAACGTTTGGATAACAAAAATATCTTTATTCTTTTAAGCTTTAACTGACATTTTTACAAATAAAGAATATACATGGAATACAAATGTATTACACAATAGCTGTGCTTTATTTTAACTGAGCAATGCCTGTGGCAAGCTATTAACATGCCACAGGCATTGCTCTGTGCCTTGTCTTTTTCTTTTTTAGTGTAGTAGAGCCTCACTTTAGAGCATTATGAAGTGACTGAGCTCGTGAACTGTCTACGGGAGGGCGGCGGGAGCCTCGCTGCGGGGCAACTGTGGACCTCTGTCGCCTGTCAGCGCAACTTACATGATGCCGTTAAAAAATTAAGGGCGGTGCCGGCCGTCAGCGAACTGAGCCGGCCGTGAACGGCCCGCTGACGTCCGGCTGTTCTGTGATTCTCCAGAACAGATGGCCAGTCCGCCCCTGGTTACCCTGTATTCCACGGGGCGCCGCGGCGCAGACGGACCCGGTGGAATACAGGGTCTACCACGTTTAGGAACCGTTAAGCAGAACCGAAATTGTGTATTTTGTATGGGTACCCGGTACCCGGCATTTCCCGAGTTTCGGTTCCCAACCCTACCCATAGGTCACCTCACTTATTAAGGCCATTTCTTTTTTAAAGCCAACATTAACATTTCAAGGGACACCTTTAAAAAGACAGTGTAGTTTCATTTTGGCTTGTCCTTCAAAACACCACCTCAGGCACAGTTTCCCTAAGGGATAATAAAAGATTAATAGTTAAATTAAAAAAATCCTATAGAAATGATGTTCCCATATAACTCTTTTGCACTGTCAAATACTTTTGGACTAGAGATTATTTTATAGATTTCACACATAGGTTTCCGCATAAGAAGGAGGTTGGATTGGATAGATAGAAAAAAAAAGATATGAAATGGTTTCATTTCTTCTACAAATACTTCTATTAATACTAAAAAAGTCACACACAGACCTAGACGCAGAAACAACTCAATCTAGTATGTCGTTATCTTGGTTTCAAAATCATATTTATCTATCAATCTGTTTGTTGTTTATGCTAATCTTTTGTTTTCAGGCACCCATCTTATACCTCCCTCTCTTTGATTGTGTTGTGCTGTTGTTATCTGTGTTGCTGCTCATAAAGCCTGGCTTTGATTGATTACTTGCATCTTCCTTCCCCTCCTCTTCCTCTCTGGAGTCCATTAGTTATGGTAATGTTAGGTTAAATACATCTCAACTCTCTGGAGATTGATTTACGTATCCCCGCCGGTAAACATTCCCTGTCTGTCTCCACCCTCTCTGTGTAATGAATAACTTTTCAGTACTCAAACTGTTTGGGTTAAAGGAGGTCCTGTCTGTCAGCTCCACTGTACTGCTGACAGAGCTCCAACTGGAGGGTCAGAAAATGAATCTGCTGCGTTATACAAACAGGCAGAAGTATGAGGGATGCCTCTGTCAGCAGGCCACACATGCTCAAACTCACACTCTGTGATAGAGATACACGACTCAAAACACAAGAAGTTCTAACGTCAAGGACAAGGATAAGTTCTTCCACTGAAAAGGTGTGAATGACATCCTTTTTATGTCCTCACCTCAGATACAACCTAAAAATTGTACCATTATTGATTTGCAAAAGCATGCACAAACACGGACGGACACACACACCAGCACGTCGCCAAAATACACTCATGCTCACACTCGGGATGTCAATGTGACGTGTTGTTAGTGTAATCAACACTTCAGGGACAGAAAGGACCCCAGATCCATCTCCTGGCAGCAGTCCTCCATTAGCCACACACACAATGTGGTGGCAGAGAGCACACCTCTGTCAGAAACACACTAATATATAAATATGGGACATTTTTCTCACCTCGAACACACAACCACTCGGCAAACAAACACAGAGTCGCTGAATGCACAATATGTAACTGCAGCTGCTCAAAAGCAATGCTATTAAATAAACAGTGTGCACTCACAAATGGATTATCTTTCTCTCAAACATCACCACACGCTTAGAGGAAGGTATAAAACACAAATGTGAACAAAATGCAGACTCACCTGTCTCTGTCTCCATCTGTAACGTCATAAAGTCGATTGGCAGCTCCATCAGCACACGCCCTCAGGAGAGCTGCAGAGAAAAAAACGGGAAGATGATTTAGTCTGTAAGTGAAGGCAATTACTTAAAGGAATGGTGCACATTATATTCACTGAAGACACTTTTCAAACATAACCAATGTATGTTCCTTTCTACATTTATGTGCAATAACTTTTTTTCCCTGACCAACATAATTAATTCTTCTTTAATCCGAACAAGAATGTGACAATTATCTTTTGTGTAATTGCCCTGATGAATAAATATTCTTCTTAAAAGGTCCCATGTCATGGCCATAATTCCACTGTTGAGGTCTACACTAGAAGAGATGTACATTGTTCAATGTTCCAAAATCACATTGGTTTCTCAAACAGCATCTCTGTATAGTATGTGTATTCACTCTCTGTCCTAAATGCCTTGTTGGAGCTCCTGCCCCCCCCCCCCCCCCCCCCCTCCTCCCTATGAGCCCACTGTGCTCTGATTGGTCAGCTCGCCCACTCTGTCCTGGTTAGTTAACCCCCGTTACAGCTGAAGATCAGTGTTTGTGTGTTACAATGGCATTTGTTAGCAACCAGAAAATGACACCGGTCATGACAAACAGATGAGACTGCTGCGTGGGTTAGTTAGGTGGGCTGGGTGCCGTGTTGACGGGACGTTGCGGGGCTCGCTGCTCCGCCCTTTGAGGCTCGAGGAACGGACAGTGTGAGCTGGATTACTTGTGTCGTTTCCTGGTTGCTGCGTGGGGTCTGCGAGACAGCAAGACACCGCGGAGCTCAGCCTGAGCGAACACACACACACACACACACACACACACACACACACACACACACACACACACACACACACACACACACACACACACACACACACACACACACACACACACACACACACACACACACACACACACACACACACACACACACACACACACACACACACACAGCCACAGCTCTGTGTGTGTGTGTGTGTGTGTGTGTGTGTGTGTGTGTGTGTGTGTGTGTGTGTGTGTGTGTGTGTGTGTGTGTGTGTGTGTGTGTGTGTGTGTGTGTGTGTGTGTGTGTGTGTGTGTGTGTGTGTGTGTGTGTGTGTGTGTGTGTGCGGAGCTCCGCTGATTGGTCCGTTACGTCAATATGCTAGATAGGTGGTACCAAAAAAGTACCAATTTCTATTGGCTGGGCGAATTGCAAACCACGTCCCGTAAAACTCTGAAAAGTCTTTTGAAGCCGCCATTGTATTTGCTGGCATTAGCATTATTAGCATTAGCCCCGCGCACCAACGGAAAGAGAATAACTTATGGCAACACAAAATAAAACATGGGAGCGGTGGAGATGAGGAGGTGTCGGCGTTCTGCCGATTTACTCGGAAGGCTTCAGTAGAAGCTGCTGGGAGTCCCAGCAGCTTCTACTGAAGCCTTCCCCAACTCCGGGGACTTCGGGTGGCAGTGAAGTGGTTTGCGGCCTGCCAGTAAACCCAAAGCAGAAGAAGACGAAGTGATGTCAGCGGCTCATTTGCGTAATCTTCCCTCAGGGAAAAGTACTCCGGTGTGAACGCGATTGGTACTTAGTGCCCTGGGGTATTAAGTGCCGGGGCACTAAGTACGGCAAAGTACTTGGTGTGAAAGCGGCTAAGGGGACGGGTAATAACCGGAAAAGCATGACATGGGACCTTTAAAGGAACCAGACACGCTGAACAATGCAATGCACAGACTTTATCCATGCAACACTAACTGGATTCTTGTTCTGACAGATTACAATATGCAACACAACAAAGCACTAGTTTGGATAACATTAGCCATGCTTTTGTTAAAGGAAAACCTTGGCATCGCTTCGATCCAAGTAACAAACGAGACTCCACACAAACAAGAACATTTGATTGGGCTCTATTAAAGGGAAAAGAGAAAGAACACTTTTACCATTTAAAAAACAGATACATTAGGTGGTTATTTGCCATGCTTACAATGCTTTTCAAATCAATGCTTTCATAGCTTCTTTTTTATTCAGATGAAACGGCATTCTTTTAGAGCCCTTTTATTGTTCGGCTTGTGGTGCACACAACAGAAAAAACATTGAAGTAGTTCAACTGTAGTTTTCTAAATTGCACCTGGTTCTAAACTCAGTAAAGCCTGAACCAAAGGTGAGCCATGGATGAACCGACTGAACGCACCTAGTGACGTGCAGGGCCTTTAATGCCACGGCACATCCAAGAGATGATGCACGCAAATGACGCTTATGGCTCAGAGCAAAAGGAAGCTCAGTGTCCACTCCAGTGTGAAGCTGGTTTTAGGAGAGCTTCTCAGCACACACACACACACACACACACACACACACACACACACACACACACACACACACACACACACACACACACACACACACACACACACACACACACACACACACACACACACACACACACACACACACACACACACACACACACACACACACACACACACACACACACACACACCACACACACACACACACACACACACACACACACACACACACACACACACACACACACACACACACACACACACACACACACACACACACACACACACACACACACACACACACACACACACACACACACACACACACACACACACACACACACCTTTTCAATCTAACTTTCCTATCCTGTGCTTAAAATGAGAGAAACGGAGAATGCATTTGAATTGATGTAAATAAGACCACCTAAGTTCCACTAAGGCGGTGCTTTATCCAAGCGGCAGGAGTTGAGGGCACCATCTGCCGTCAATGTTTCACATCGAGAAAATGAAGGGAATGTAAATGGCTCATTATCTCTGACAGAGTGCAATAGGCTGAGAAACTTTTCAAATGATAAACTTGGTAAAGAGAGAAACTCTTCTTTAAGCCTGGTGGTGACAGACTGTAAAGCACTCACAGAATAATGTTCAGACTTAAGGTTCAAGAACAGTTACGTCTGACTGTCAATCAGTCACTTAGCACTGTTTGCATGGCATGCCATTAAACACACACACACACACACACACACACACACACACACACACACACACACACACACACACACACACACACACACACACACACACACACACACACACACACACACACACACACACACACCACACACACACACACACACACACACACACACACACACACACACACACACACACACACACACACACACACACACACACACACACACACACACACACAGCTCCAGTCAATCTGAGAGGTTTGATGTGACGTGTGGCGCTCAAATACAAACATCATAACAATCTTTTTCTACTATTTCCACCCCAATCATTTCCCATTATATGCATTTTTTAACCATATTTTCTTCCCATATCCGTCTAGCAACCACAGTCTGCATTCAGACCGTGGTGTAATAAAAACAGCCGTCAGTCAACCTCAAACTGGAACATTTTATCCTGGAGACTGGAAGCTACTTTCAATAACAAAACAGCCCCTACCAGTGCTGTATAAAAGCAAATGTAATAAATGTCATTGAGTTATTTCCAACATTTTGCTGTTCATTTATTATTCCAATCTGTCTTTATGTCAGTGTTTGCCGCAGTGTTTGAAGCTAGCCTCCCGCCTCTTGGTGCTGCCATTTCTGTCAGAAGAAACGGGTTTATAAATTGAATTAGCTTAAGCGTGGGAAATGATCCGTCGGGCTACATCACGCGGCAAAGGTTAAGAAAAAAAGAAACCCTGATTTAAAAGCTTTTCGTGCTTTGTATTTATCAGTAATTGATGTTATGTGTAATGTCGCTGTCAGTGTACCGGTCAGAGTGAAGCACTTTATTCCCTTTGTTAAGCTTGATGTCCTTCAGTGTGTGTCTGGCTTCAATTGTTCACGTGTCTTCACGTTAAAAAGTGTTCTTCTTCTGAAGCTATTCGATCGCTCTTCTTGACAACTTCCCACCACATAAAGCAGGTCAAGCTTCAAAAGTGACATCCTGTGGGAGCCTCCATCTTAGATCTCTCTCATACAATTTGTCTCCATCAAAGTAAACGGCAAAAATGGTAGTAAGATTATCCCTCCGTATGCACTGCGTTCAAGATACAATTACTGTCATTCTCCCGCTGAAAACAACGACTTGTCGGCTGTTTGAAGTACTCGCCAATTGTGAATGCAACCGCCTAACCACCTCCATCCTCTCCTCCTCCTCCTCCTCCTCCTCCTCCTCCTCCTCCTCCTCCTCCTCCTCCTCCTCCTCCTCCTCCTCCTCCTCCTCCTCCTCCTCCCTCCTCCCTCCTCCTTCCTCCTCCTCCTCCCTCCTCCTCCTCCTCCTCAGAACGTATGAGGTTAACAAACAGAATCCCACACGGGGCTGCCTGATGGGTTCTGATAGCGGAGGCAGAGTGGAGATGACCTTTTAAATTAACTAGCCATAATAATCCCTCCCTGCAGGCCTCACAACCCCTGCTGTCACTCACTCTGCAGGATGACGGATACACGTGGTGGGCAGGAGATAACGCGCCTCCAAACACAACTTTAATCATCTATGCTGTGTTAGTGCAGGAAAGATGCATGCCCACTTTCACGCACTCACACACTGTTGGAGATGTATTCTATAGCAGGCAGTATTGATGAGGCTAGTGGGGAGGATCACGCCTGCCAGGTCGGGGCTTTAGCGCAGAGGGCAAAAGGTCACAGAGAGCATTATTATGCCCAGTATGATGCCCTTCTTTATCTACGAGTCCACCTCTCCCGCTCGACCTGTCAACCTGTCTCCACTCTGCTCTTTAAACCCTGATTGAAATGTGATTCATTTCCCTGAAATATGTCATGTTGCTGTCCTGCAGCTCCACTCGCAGTGGACTATTTTCTCTTCTGCTTTATGCGAAAATTCCACTAGCTATTTCTGTCATTCTCTTTTTCGTTTCCATTAACAGTCATTTGCTCTCTTGTGATGTCTTTCCATCAACCTTCACTTGGGTGTGAAGCGAGTCAGTCGTACTTCATCTATTGAGCCACGTCATTTGACCCAAAAACACTAGTGACTATGTTTGTTAACGTAGAGCGGATACCTTTTTTGTACGTACATTCATTTCCCGGGATGAAAACTTGAATGGCCCCTATTTAAATAATTAAGGCATACCGTACTTTTCGGACTATAAGCCGCGACTTTTCCCCCCATTTCTTTAGTACAGCTAACGGCCACTAGGGAACCTCCTAAATCTATGGATTTCACAGGTAAAATTAACCACCTTTAACGCTATGGGCTCTATGACCGGTCCGCGCCCGCCACCTTTAAGCGGCGGGCTCCAGCAGGAAAAGCTGGAGGCCGGAAAAGAGTGAGACAGGTAGCGCGCCAAAGTAAAAGTGGAACCGAGAGACAGAACGAGAGCAAGACAGACGGACAATTTAGCTGCTGCGGCTTATATGCTGGTGCGCTTTATAGTCCGAAAAGTAAGGTACATGCTGTAAAACACGCTTAAATCAGAATCCAGGGTTATTTTTCCTCCTCCATTCATTTGACTAAAACGTGACTGAGATGTTTGGAGGCGTGGCTTAAGGGAATTATGTGTCACTGAGCAACTTTTAAAGGGATGAGCCGGACCTCACCTCCAACACAGAGCTCTTTTTACACCCATGATGTCAACGCCCTGCATCACCCAACCGGCCTCGTTTGTAGGCTGAACGTCTACCTGCTGAAGTTCATAAACTTCAACCTCTTCAAGCTGCTCCACATCAACGGGTGATGAAATCAGGCGCAGGTCTGTCGCTTCGCCTTGTAGAGCGAGCTACCTCCGCTGATTGCTTTATTGATTTGCCTGTTTGTGTTGTTTCTCAGTGAAGTAAGTGAAGGATCTTAAGGTAAGTAAATGAGTGACTCAAAGTGAGTGGGTGACTGACTGGATGAGCAGGTGTGTGACTGATGGACCAGATAAGTGAGAGGGTGCGTGAGCGAGATAAGCAGCTTGATCCCACTTCACAACATCCCACCAGGCACCTGTACATGAGCTTCCCTTTGATCAGCGTTGCCTCCATCTCTCCTTCGCTCCCTGCTGCTCTGCCTCTCCCACAGGTGAGAGGGGGCCCAGGGGCAGCACATCAGAGACCTGAGAGTGTGTGTGTGTATGTCTGTAAGGGTGGAGACCTGGCTACGAGGCCTCCAGGAGAACAACCATCTGGAGACACACTCGTTCCCAAACTGACATCTGCTTATCCCATAAACAACATTAAAAATACATACATGGCATATCAAGTAAGGAACGACAATCGTGCTGCAAGCGTGTTTACCATCACACAGCGGCAGATCTGAGACGTGCCATTCATGCATTGTCATCATCGTGTCAAAACTCCTTCAAGTCCCATGTGCACTGCTGCCAAGAGCCAAACGGAGCATGAAAGCCTCCCAATTTGTGAAATCCACACCACAGCATTGCTGCTCGTGGCACTTCAGAAACCACCCCAAATCTCTCCCAAACGTTGATGAGCAGACTTATCTAAGAGGGAGAAAAGGACACATGACAATATCAAGCTGTGTTATGCTGTCACCTTAATGTTCATCTATCTAACAGTAGTGGCAGTTGGGTGGTCTGAGGATTTGATGCATAGATTTCCCGAAGGATTCTTACTCCTGTATTACTGGAAAAGAGAATTTTGTTTGATTTTCAACGCAGAATAACCACTTAGTTTAAACTCTGCTGGTCTGTCACATTTTGTTCTTGAAAATAAGGATGTTGAATAAAATATTTCAATCTCCAAACACTGTTGGTAGGGTCAGTTATAAAGCAACAGGGACCACATATTTGTATAACAACTGTGACGTTGGAAGCAAACAAACAATTTAGGCTGAATATTGCGGAAATATTTTCTATTAAGATATTGTTTAACCAAAATAAATAACTTCAAATGGGTGCTCAAAAGGAGTTGAAGTCGCATAGCAACTGCAACATCATGAAAAACTGGTGCGTAATAGTACCTCAAAAATATTGTGCAGAAAACACGGCCCTCTTCAATGTAGGCTTTGATGTTATCTATCTCGGATCAACCAGTTGTCTTGAATGTATTATATTGTGTGCCTTTCCATGAAACAAAAATCTGTCTCCGGGCAACATGTGGTGTCAAATCGGGTGATGTAATTGCTTTCTCTAAAGCCATTTAACATTTTCTGAAGCTCCTTTAGTGTAAAGCCAAAACCAGATACGAGCTCCGGTGCCTTTTTGTTTTTTCTTAAAGTTGATAAGAATATCAAAGCAGAGTTCATTAAAATTCAATCCGATATGGTTTTAATCTTCAAAGTGACTTTGTTTACTAAGCTAATTCCCCGATTGCATAAGTCCGCGCGTTACATTTTTAGTAAATGAGTGGTTCTTTTGTTGTTGTTTCATGGTCTCAACATCAAAACTGTTGAGAAGCAGTGATCCAGGACACTTCCCTGCTCACTTACAAATAACGTGTGCCTTAATACAAAGATTTAAATGAGAAGTGTGTAGAATACAGGTTGAGATGACAAAGAAGCTAATAAAGGATCTTTCAGTAGTTACCCGACAAAAAGAAATGGTTAGAAATTGAGGGTTTCATAACAACTTGTAACCAGCAGGCTGCTGATGAGAGACCAGGGGCCTATACTACGAACCTGGTTCAACCTAACCTGGATATGTTTGAGTTAGCCGGTTGGCCTAATCCAAAACATACGCGCTCTCGCTAAACTGTCCTACAACGCGGGTTATCAAGTGGATCGCTCAAGCCAGCCGTGTCCTATCTAGTTAGGTGCGCGTTCACATGAAAGGGGTGGTATCTGGAGCATTCGACCAATCACAAACATGGAGAAGCGTACTGACAGCGCAGCGTCATACTTCCTGAATGAAAAGTGAACTTTAATACTAGTCAAAAATGAAGAAGTTAAACTTTAAACATCCATGACTTAAACACTTTATCCAGGATCAAAGCCACAGAGCTGCACCTGCAAGGTGAATACAGCTGGTAACAGAACAAGTGTTTGAATGCGTACATCAACAGGTTTATGATCTCACTGCCCCGTCTAAAACACGATCTGACTTCAATTACATTTGTCTCGAGTGTTTCGTCAACTTATGTGTTGCTTAAAATAATACTTCTGCATACAGTATGTGACACTGTGAGTGTTGCACGGCCAGATACGGCTCAGCTGACTCAGATAAGGAAATATATGATACATTATGAAGTGATATGCCGCGGACTGTACTTAATGTACTCTGATCCGGTTACTTATGTTGTGGCCGATATTTAAGTAAGCTTTCTTAACGCTAATGTTATAATAGTCAGATTGCTCTGAAGATGGGAGGTGATATTCTATTAATGTTCACGTTCACACAGTCGGTGATTTTTGCCGGCCGTCTTTCCTGCGACGGCAGCTTTTCTGTATTTCCTTTCTCCTGTAATATGACTTGGTCGCTTTAAACTCCGCACCCTGAGCTCTGATTGGTCAGCAGGCAGTGCTTTCACTGAGTTGAGCTCTTAGCCTGCAACCTAACCTGGTCCCGACCAGGTTAGCTGCTTAGCATATATTACCATGGAGATCTAGCCTGCTAAAAAGAGAACCAGCTTCGTAGGACCGGAAAGCCGGAGTTTTCCCTGAATTTAGCCGGCTAAGCGAAAATCCTGCTTCGCAGTATACCCCCCAGTCCTCCCATCATGAGCAGTAAACATGGAAAAGACCCTATGAACGACTGCTGAAGTGGAGCTGTTCAGTGACTGTTGTTGCCGGGTGCTTTCCATGTTCTGCCCTCGATACAGAACATTTTATTTGTTCCTTTTTCTCCAAGCAATGATTGCACAATAATGAGAACAGATTGAGAGTGAGACACAAATTTGCAGATGTATTTCCTGTCACTAACAGACAATTTCCCTTCTAATGAAACAGCCTCTCAGCAGCGGGGGGAGGGGGCCTGTGTTCTGAATACAGAGGTCTGGGTCGAGTCGCTTTGTTTTCATCGACCCAGACACTCCCCCGCTGAGTGGAGTGGACACTTAGTGCCACGGCCTCTGTTCACATTATTTACCGACCAATTAACTTTAATAAATGTATACACACTTCAGTGGGTCTGAATGGAGTTGGTCATTACCTTCACACCGCACGATGACTACAAGAGCGCTTTGAGCAGGTTGGATGGAAGAAGACCAATTGAACAGTTAAGAATAAGTACAAAGCTGATGACCTGGAAATGATGAGTAACATCTATACAGACAAATAAAGCTCTTATTTAATCAAACGCATTTTAGGTGAATGTGTCGAGTTAAACGATCAAGTGTTTCCAGAAATGCTCAAAACTCGTTATTCTACGTTATAATAATACTGAAAGTGGGTGTTTTTCGAGGGGCAACGAAATGGGTGCTCATTCAGGCTGTGAATGCAATGAAACTGCTTTTGACACAAGAGTCAAATAAACACAACAATGAATTCAATTAAAAACATTTTTATCCAAAAAAGCTGGGTATTTTAACTTCATTAAAACACATCTCACAGGGAATGTTGGCAGAGGGTAGAGAGGGGGCATTTTCAATGACATGATATTAATTAATATTTTGCAAAGTGGAAAACACACAGGCTCAGTCTGACGAAAAACACCAGGGGAATACATGCTCAGTGCAAACCAATGAGGATGGAGTCTAAGTGACGTTAAGGGTGTGGTAGGTAAGTTTCAGAAACCGGCTCGAGATACACTTTTTGTTATATTCCATGGAATGCTCTTAACATCCCGATAGCAATGAATATCTGAAGTGCTTTGACAAAAAATCCATAAAAAAACGTCATCTGTAGAAGCCGTAATACTGTAAAAAGTACAACGGCCATCCAACGTAGGATGGCCTACCTGCCTGTCAGCCTTCCATCGGGGCACAAACTTATCTCGTGCCCTCATTGGTAATGTGCGCGTTCCTGTGTGTTGGAGGAGGGGCTCTGTGAGGAAGTGGCAGATTTTCTCCGGTTGTGTATTTTCACATTCTAGCGATCTCGAGCCGGTTTCTCATACTTACCTACCCCACCTTTAAGGAGTGATGTGTGAAATATACCTTTACTCCATAAGATGTGGAGGTATTCCTTATCCAGAGGCTGGTTCAGAATAAGCAAACAGATCCTCCGAGTGCCTAAAAAAAGACAAAAGAAGGAAAGGTATGAACAGATAGAGAAACAACAGGCTGTGGAGCGTAATGATGATCAAAGATAACACACGACACATCACTACTTGCATTTGTTTTTAAAATACCTTTTAATTACAGACTGGAGGATGTGGCATTGAATGTGCTAAATGAAGGAGAAAGCTAAAACGATGCTGTGATAATGAGGACAGATACACAAGAGAGAAGATTACAAAACAGAAACCTGGACATAGTTTGGTGAAAAAGTATTCCAACTCAATCCAAGTGGTTTAAAAACAAAATGTAATCACAGTTATTAAGACAATGGCCATCACAATTTTGCCCCAACTTTCCTCAACTCCAGCACATTTTAGAATATTCTCACAATCAAAGGTTTAAGTGAAAAGTCACACATTATTATTGCTTATTCTAATACCTCGACTTTAGTGACACAACATCAAAACAACAAAATAAAATAACCTGAGCTTCTGTTCTGTTTCTTCCCAGTTTACCTCCATGCATCTTTCTCCCAGGGTGCATCATGTTATACATCTATTTCCTCTCCTAACCCCCAATCCATACTGCTTTTAGAGGCTTCTATCCCCTGACTAATACTTCATTTCTTTTTCTCAGCAGGCGATACTGCTAACAGAGCACTTATATACTAACAAAGGACAGGCGTATCTAAAGCCAGTTGAGTAGCACTTGAAATGCTTGGCTCTATGAAACCTGACTTATATGATTCTGTTTTCTTCATGGTTGTGTCTTCCTGGTCGAATGTACTTATTGTAAGTCGCTTTGGATAAAAGCGTCAGCTGAATGTAATGTAATGTAATGTATTGGCAAAGTAAAAACCGAGCTGTTCGACAGAAAAGACTCACAACCTCTTCCCCTCGCCTTCACACTTAGCCATTTCGATGCACGCTCATTTATCTTGCACTCTCATGTTTGGCCTCATGAATGATTTCTCATCTATTCTTACGGTTGTTGCCTTTTGTAGCGGAGCCAAAACAGTCCTATATATGCGTGAAGCAACACAAGGCGATTCCAATGTCCTCATCACTCTCTCTTAAGCATGCATTACACATCTCATAAAGCTAGTATCTTTGCCAATACGCCATACATCATGCATGCAGAAGAGACCACAGAACGCAATGGTGAAGAAGGAAGAGAAAGAAGAATATACTATAGTTTATATTTAAAGAAATGCACCTTGTCATCAAAAACAGCCTTTAAGGATGTATACCCTGAAGTGTAGAGAGAATTGTGCCTTGGCGGACAAAGACATGTGTCCTTTAGGTTTGTGATTTTGTTACAGAGGCAGTCTTGATGTTGTTAAAAAGTTGACATCACTGGAAGGTCATTTCCAGTACCAAAGTCAATCTCAGCAGAGTATGGTAAAGAGAAGAGAGATGAAGAGGCGGAGGAGAAGAGAGGAGGACACGAGGAAGAGGAGATTTGTCAGTCTTGTCTCTTAATTGGCCGGAGGTGTACAGAGAACAAAAGACAAACTCAACCAGCCGTGACTTTTCAGATAACCCTGTGTCACACCACACACACACCACACACACACACACACACACACACACACACACACACACACACACACACACACCACACACACACACACACACACACACACACACACACATACACGACAACTTCCCACCACATAAGCAGGTCAAGCTTCAAAAGTGACATCCTGTGGGAGCCTCCATCTTAGATCTCTCTCATACAATTTGTCTCCATCAAAGTAAACGGCAAAAATGGTAGTAAGATTATCCCTCCGTATGCACTGCGTTCAAGATACAATTACTGTCATTCTCCCGCTGAAAACAACGACTTGTCGGCTGTTTGAAGTACTCGCCAATTGTGAATGCAACCGCCTAACCACTCCATCCTCCCTCCTCCTCCTCCTCCTCCTCCTCCTCCTCCTCCTCCTCCTCCTCCTCCTCCCTCCTCCTCCTCCTCCTCCTCCTCCTCCTCCTCCTCCTCCTCCTCCTCCTTCCTCCTCCTCCCTCCTCCTCCTCCTCCTCAGAACGTATGAGGTTAACAAACAGAATCCCACACGGGGCTGCCTGATGGGTTCTGATAGCGGAGGCAGAGTGGAGATGACCTTTTAAATTAACTAGCCATAATAATCCCTCCCTGCAGGCCTCACAACCCCTGCTGTCACTCACTCTGCAGGATGACGGATACACGTGGTGGGCAGGAGATAACGCGCCTCCAAACACAACTTTAATCATCTATGCTGTGTTAGTGCAGGAAAGATGCATGCCCACTTTCACGCACTCACACACTGTTGGAGATGTATTCTATAGCAGGCAGTATTGATGAGGCTAGTGGGGAGGATCACGCCTGCCAGGTCGGGGCTTTAGCGCAGAGGGCAAAAGGTCACAGAGAGCATTATTATGCCCAGTATGATGCCCTTCTTTATCTACGAGTCCACCTCTCCCGCTCGACCTGTCAACCTGTCTCCACTCTGCTCTTTAAACCCTGATTGAAATGTGATTCATTTCCCTGAAATATGTCATGTTGCTGTCCTGCAGCTCCACTCGCAGTGGACTATTTTCTCTTCTGCTTTATGCGAAAATTCCACTAGCTATTTCTGTCATTCTCTTTTTCGTTTCCATTAACAGTCATTTGCTCTCTTGTGATGTCTTTCCATCAACCTTCACTTGGGTGTGAAGCGAGTCAGTCGTACTTCATCTATTGAGCCACGTCATTTTGACCCAAAAACACTAGTGACTATGTTTGTTAACGTAGAGCGGATACCTTTTTGTACGTACATTCATTTCCCGGGATGAAAACTTGAATGGCCCCTATTTAAATAATTAAGGCATACCGTACTTTTCGGACTATAAGCCGCGACTTTTCCCCCCATTTCTTTAGTACAGCTAACGGCCACTAGGGAACCTCCTAAATCTATGGATTTCACAGGTAAAATTAACCACCTTTAACGCTATGGGCTCTATGACCGGTCCGCGCCCGCCACCTTTAAGCGGCGGGCTCCAGCAGGAAAAGCTGGAGGCCTGGAAAAGAGTGAGGACAGGTAGCGCGCCAAAGTAAAAGTGGAACCGAAGAGACAGAACGAGAGCAAGACAGACGGACAATTTAGCTGCTGCGGCTTATATGCTGGTGCGCTTTATAGTCCGAAAAGTAAGGTACATGCTGTAAAACACGCTTAAATCAGAATCCAGGGTATTTTTTCCTCCTCCATTCATTTGACTAAAACGTGACTGAGATGTTTGGAGGCGTGGCTTAAGGGAATTATGTGTCACTGAGCAACTTTTAAAGGGATGAGCCGGACCTCACCTCCAACACAGAGCTCTTTTTACACCCATGATGTCAACGCCCTGCATCACCCAACCGGCCTCGTTTGTAGGCTGAACGTCTACCTGCTGAAGTTCATAAACTTCAACCTCTTCAAGATGCTCCACATCAACGGGTGATGAAATCAGGCGCAGGTCTGTCGCTTCGCCTTGTAGAGCGAGCTACCTCCGCTGATTGCTTTATTGATTTGCCTGTTTGTGTTGTTTCTCAGTGAAGTAAGTGAAGGATCTTAAGGTAAGTAAATGAGTGACTCAAGTGAGTGGGTGACTGACTGGATGAGCAGGTGTGTGACTGATGGACCAGATAAGTGAGAGGGTGCGTGGAGCGAGATAAGCAGCTTGATCCCACTTCACAACATCCCACCAGGCACCTGTACATGAGCTTCCCTTTGATCAGCGTTGCCTCCATCTCTCCTTCGCTCCCTGCTGCTCTGCCTCTCCCACAGGTGGAGAGGGGGCCCAGGGGCAGCACATCAGAGACCTGAGAGTGTGTGTGTGTATGTCTGTAAGGGTGGAGACCTGGCTACGAGGCCTCCAGGAGAACAACCATCTGGAGACACACTCGTTCCCAAACTGACATCTGCTTATCCCATAAACAACATTAAAAATACATACATGGCATATCAAGTAAGGAACGACAATCGTGCTGCAAGCGTGTTTACCATCACACAGCGGCAGATCTGAGACGTGCCATTCATGCATTGTCATCATCGTGTCAAAACTCCTTCAAGTCCCATGTGCACTGCTGCCAAGAGCCAAACGGAGCATGAAAGCCTCCCAATTTGTGAAATCCACACCACAGCATTGCTGCTCGTGGCACTTCAGAAACCACCCCAAATCTCTCCCAAACGTTGATGAGCAGACTTATCTAAGAGGGAGAAAAGGACACATGACAATATCAAGCTGTGTTATGCTGTCACCTTAATGTTCATCTATCTAACAGTAGTGGCAGTTGGGTGGTCTGAGGATTTGATGCATAGATTTCCCGAAGGATTCTTACTCCTGTATTACTGGAAAAGAGAATTTTGTTTGATTTTCAACGCAGAATAACCACTTAGTTTAAACTCTGCTGGTCTGTCACATTTTGTTCTTGAAAATAAGGATGTTGAATAAAATATTTCAATCTCCAAACACTGTTGGTAGGGTCAGTTATAAAGCAACAGGGACCACATATTTGTATAACAACTGTGACGTTGGAAGCAAACAAACAATTTAGGCTGAATATTGCGGAAATATTTTCTATTAAGATATTGTTTAACCAAAATAAATAACTTCAAATGGGTGCTCAAAAGGAGTTGAAGGTCGCATAGCAACTGCAACATCATGAAAAACTGGTGCGTAATAGTACCTCAAAAATATTGTGCAGAAAACACGGCCCTCTTCAATGTAGGCTTTGATGTTATCTATCTCGGATCAACCAGTTGTCTTGAATGTATTATATTGTGTGCCTTTCCATGAAACAAAAATCTGTCTCCGGGCAACATGTGGTGTCAAATCGGGTGATGTAATTGCTTTCTCTAAAGCCATTTAACATTTTCTGAAGCTCCTTTAGTGTAAAGCCAAAACCAGATACGAGCTCCGGTGCCTTTTTGTTTTTTCTTAAAGTTGATAAGAATATCAAAGCAGAGTTCATTAAAATTCAATCCGATATGGTTTTAATCTTCAAAGTGACTTTGTGTACTAAGCTAATTCCCCGATTGCATAAGTCCGCGCGTTACATTTTTAGCAAATGAGTGGTTCTTTTGTTGTTGTTTCATGGTCTCAACATCAAAACTGTTGAGAAGCAGTGATCCAGGACACTTCCCTGCTCACTTACAAATAACGTGTGCCTTAATACAAAGATTTAAATGAGAAGTGTGTAGAATACAGGTTGAGATGACAAAGAAGCTAATAAAGGATCTTTCAGTAGTTACCCGACAAAAAGAAATGGTTAGAAATTGAGGGTTTCATAACAACTTGTAACCAGCAGGCTGCTGATGAGAGACCAGGGGCCTATACTACGAACCTGGTTCAACCTAACCTGGATATGTTTGAGTTAGCCGGTTGGCCTAATCCAAAACATACGCACTCTCGCTAAACTGTACTACAACGCGGGTTATCAAGTGGATCGCTCAAGCCAGCCGTGTCCTATCTAGTTAGGTGCGCGTTCACATGAAAGGGGTGGTATCTGGAGCATTCGACCAATCACAAACATGGAGAAGCGTACTGACAGCGCAGCGTCATACTTCCTGAATGAAAAGTGAACTTTAATACTAGTCAAAAATGAAGTTAAACTTTAAACATCCATGACTTAAACACTTTATCCAGGATCAAAGCCACATAGCTGCACCTGCAAGGTGAATACAGCTGGTAACAGAACAAGTGTTTGAATGCGTACATCAACAGGTTTATGATCTCACTGCCCCGTCTAAAACACGATCTGACTTCAATTACATTTGTCTCGAGTGTTTCGTCAACTTATGTGTTGCTTAAAATAATACTTCTGCATACAGTATGTGACACTGTGAGTGTTGCACGGCCAGATACGGCTCAGCTGACTCAGATAAGGAAATATATGATACATTATGAAGTGATATGCCGCGGACTGTACTTAATGTACTCTGATCCGGTTACTTATGTTGTGGCCGATATTTAAGTAAGCTTTCTTAACGCTAATGTTATAATAGTCAGATTGCTCTGAAGATGGGAGGTGATATTCTATTAATGTTCACGTTCACACAGTCGGTGATTTTTTGCCGGCCGTCTTTCCTGCGACGGCAGTTTTTCTGTATTTCCTTTCTCCTGTAATATGACTTGAGTCGCTTTAAACTCCGCACCCTGAGCTCTGATTGGTCAGCAGGCAGTGCTTTCACTGAGTTGAGCTCTTAGCCTGCAGCCTAACCTGGTCCCGACCAGGTTAGCTGCTTAGCATATATTACCATGGAGATCTAGCCGCTAAAAAGAGAACCAGCTTCGTAGGACCGGAAAGCCGGAGTTTCCCTGAATTTAGCCGGCTAAGCGAAAATCCTGCTTCGCAGTATACCCCCCAGTCCTCCCATCATGAGCAGTAAACATGGAAAAGACCCTATGAACGACTGCTGAAGTGGAGCTGTTCAGTGACTGTTGTTGCCGGGTGCTTTCCATGTTCTGCCCTCGATACAGAACATTTTATTTGTTCCTTTTCTCCAAGCAATGATTGCACAATAATGAGAACAGATTGAGAGTGAGACACAAATTTGCAGATGTATTTCCTGTCACTAACAGACAATTTCCCTTCTAATGAAACAGCCTCTCAGCAGCGGGGGGAGGGGGCCTGTGTTCTGAATACAGAGGTCTGGGTCGAGTCGCTTTGTTTTCATCGACCCAGACACTCCCCCGCTGAGTGGAGTGGACACTTAGTGCCACGGCCTCTGTTCACATTATTTACCGACCAATTAACTTTAATAAATGTATACACACTTCAGTGGGTCTGAATGGAGTTGGTCATTACCTTCACACCGCACGATGACTACCAAGAGCGCTTTGAGCAGGTTGGATGGAAGAAGACCAATTGAACAGTTAAGAATAAGTACAAAGCTGATGACCTGGAAATGATGAGTAACATCTATACAGACAAATAAAGCTCTTATTTAATCAACGCATTTTAGGTGAATGTGTCGAGTTAAACGATCAAGTGTTTCCAGAAATGCTCAAAACTCGTTATTTCTACGTTATAATAATACTGAAAGTGGGGTGTTTTTCGAGGGGCAACGAAATGGGTGCTCATTCAGGCTGTGAATGCAATGAAACTGCTTTTGACACAAGAGTCAAATAAACACAACAATGAATTCAATTAAAAACATTTTTATCCAAAAAAGCTGGGTATTTTAACTTCATTAAAACACATCTCACAGGGAATGTTGGCAGAGGGTAGAGAGGGGGCATTTTCAATGACATGATATTAATTAATATTTTGCAAAGTGGAAAACACACAGGCTCAGTCTGACGAAAAACACCAGGGGAATACATGCTCAGTGCAAACCAATGAGGATGGAGTCTAAGTGACGTTAAGGGTGTGGGTAGGTAAGTTTCAGAAACCGGCTCGAGATACACTTTTTGTTATATTCCATGGAATGCTCTTAACATCCCGATAGCAATGAATATCTGAAGTGCTTTGACAAAAAATCCATAAAAAAACGTCATCTGTAGAAGCCGTAATACTGTAAAAAGTACAACGGCCATCCAACGTAGGATGGCCTACCTGCCTGTCAGCCTTCCATCGGGGCACAAACTTATCTCGTGCCCTCATTGGTAATGTGCGCGTTCCTGTGTGTTGGAGGAGGGGCTCTGTGAGGAAGTGGCAGATTTTCTCCGGTTGTGTATTTTCACATTCTAGCGATCTCGAGCCGGTTTCTCATACTTACCTACCCCACCTTTAAGGAGTGATGTGTGAAATATACCTTTACTCCATAAGATGTGGAGGTATTCCTTATCCAGAGGCTGGTTCAGAATAAGCAAACAGATCCTCCGAGTGCCTAAAAAAAGACAAAAGAAGGAAAGGTATGAACAGATAGAGAAACAACAGGCTGTGGAGCGTAATGATGATCAAAGATAACACACGACACATCACTACTTGCATTTGTTTTTAAAATACCTTTTAATTACAGACTGGAGGATGTGGCATTGAATGTGCTAAATGAAGGAGAAAGCTAAAACGATGCTGTGATAATGAGGACAGATACACAAGAGAGAAGATTACAAAACAGAAACCTGGACATAGTTGGTGAAAAAGTATTCCAACTCAATCCAAGTGGTTTAAAAACAAAATGTAATCACAGTTATTAAGACAATGGCCATCACAATTTTGCCCCAACTTTCCTCAACTCCAGCACATTTTAGAATATTCTCACAATCAAAGGTTTAAGTGAAAAGTCACACATTATTATTGCTTATTCTAATACCTCGACTTTAGTGACACCACATCAAAACAACAAAATAAAATAACCTGAGCTTCTGTTCTGTTTCTTCCCAGTTTACCTCCATGCATCTTTCTCCCAGGGTGCATCATGTTATACATCTATTTCCTCTCCTAACCCCCAATCCATACTGCTTTTAGAGGCTTCTAATGCACATCCCCTGACTAATACTTCAGAAGTGGCATTTCTTTTTCTCAGCAGGCGATACTGCTAACAGAGCACTTATATACTAACAAAGGACTGGCGTATCTAAAGCCAGTTGAGTAGCACTTGAAATGCTTGGCTCTATGAAACCTGACTTATATGATTCTGTTTTCTTCATGGTTGTGTCTTCCTGGTCGAATGTACTTATTGTAAGTCGCTTTGGATAAAAGCGTCAGCTGAATGTAATGTAATGTAATGTATTGGCAAAGTAAAAACCGAGCTGTTCGACAGAAAAGACTCACAACCTCTTCCCCTCGCCTTCACACTTAGCCATTTCGATGCACGCTCATTATCTTGCACTCTCATGTTTGGCCTCATGAATGATTTCTCATCTATTCTTACGGTTGTTGCCTTTTGTAGCGGAGCCAAAACAGTCCTATATATGCGTGAAGCAACACAAGGCGATTCCAATGTCCTCATCACTCTCTCTTAAGCATGCATTACACATCTCATAAAGCTAGTATCTTTGCCAATACGCCATACATCATGCATGCAGAAGAGACCACAGAACGCAATGGTGAAGAAGGAAGAGAAAGAGAATATACTATAGTTTATATTTAAAGAAATGCACCTTGTCATCAAAAACAGCCTTTAAGGATGTATACCCTGAAGTGTAGAGAGAATTGTGCCTTGGCGGACAAAGACATGTGTCCTTTAGGTTTGTGATTTTGTTACAGAGGCAGTCTTGATGTTGTTAAAAAGTTGACATCACTGGAAGGTCATTTCCAGTACCAAAGTCAATCTCAGCAGAGTATGGTAAAGAGAAGAGAGGATGAAGAGGCGGAGGAGAAGAGAGGAGGACACGAGGAAGAGGAGATTTGTCAGTCTTGTCTCTTAATTGGCCGGAGGTGTACAGAGAACAAAAGACAAACTCAACCAGCCGTGACTTTTCAGATAACCCTGTGACACACACACACACACACACACACACACACACACACACACACACACACACACACACGGCCTTTAGTGCACTCTGCTCAAAGAAATGTCACCTTGGGATTCTGAGTCTGTGCCAGACAGCATAAATATCACCAACACACGTAATCCACTGCACGTAGATATTCTAGGAACAGGCATTTAGAATTAAAAATATACATTTGAAAGGCTAACTTTGCACACGAGGGAATTTTAAAATGCAGACATCCAGGGGCTGTTTTTATATTCTCCACAGAGAGTCTAGATAAGCATTTCCTGCAAAAGATGAAGCCACGGAAAATACTTAGAAAACGTATCTAACGGGGGGGAAACGGCTTCACTATGCTTTGCAGTTAGGAGCAAGATTTGACAAGCTGTGATACAGGAACACACATATGTTACCTATTTATTAAGAAGATGATACCATCAGCAGGTTGTGCTCTTCACTGTTCGACACTGCGACCAATCTGTAGAATACCTTTGTACAAACTCCAGTGTGTAGCCTGTAATGCTAAGCTACCATGTTTGAGTACATAATGGAAGCTTCTCGTCAGAAGTTAGAGTCTCCCGACTGATGTTGGCATTTGAGTGCTATTGATTTTTTAGCATTACAAAAAATCGAGACCTATTCTGTGTTTCCGCCGCGTGCAAATCACTCACACGTGCAAAAATGTCAAGTACAAACATATGTACACCTACAGGAGCACAATTACAGCGGCCTTTGTGGTGCAACAGGAGGATTATAACCTTCAAACAGCAATCAATGGAGACAGAGAGAGACACAGAGAGGCAGGAAGTACTACCTGTGCGATACAACCTTCAGTACAGATGTGGTACATGCTGGAATGCAGCACTCAGATTATCTTTTACAATGAATTGGTTCATTTATGTCTGAGAGAATAGTGAAATATGTCCATTACAAGATCAAATAGTTTACAAATCGCCTATTTGTGTCCAAGCCAGAGTCCAAATCGCTGGGATATTCAGTTAACAGCTATACAACCCAAAGAAAGGCAGAAACTCTTAAGTTGGAAAAGCAAGAACTGGAGAATGTTTGTATTTTTATTGCTAGAAAAAGTCATTTACATTGATTATAAAAGTTGTTTATGTTGTAACTTGTTTTATTTAAGGCAGTAAAACATTTGATTATTTGATTTCTTGATATAAGTTAAAAGGTACGTTTCACAAGAAATGCTTTTATTTTGAAGTGCAAGTATGTCTCTTCCTCTGACTGCTTCCTGTTGTTAGAAAACATTGAATACGAGCATGTCGAGTGCATTTTCTCTGTCTTCCACCGTTCTTTTTGGAAACTGTTTAAGGAATATAAAGTAAAGGTTCAGTTGGAAATAGACTGTGCTTGGTTCTTCATTCGAAGCTTCTATTACACAACAGTTTAAGACTATCTCCTGTTGGTGGATTGCTTAATCATACATGGCCATATGTTCGAGTTTGTATGTGTATAAAAAAACAGATGATGTTTGTATTGGATGGGAGGACTTATAGGAAGGCTATTAGCATGCAGTTATCTAAAAATAAGAACCTTGTTTTTATCTCAATGTTGGTCTGCTTATATCAAATTGTGCTGTTGTTTTTTTGTCAGTTAAACTAAATCCTTTTTAGAACAGGTTACAACTACTCGTTCAGGAGTGTGTTCATCTCTATCTTAAGAACTCCATGCTCTTGTAAAATCACCTAAACCTATACAAAACAAACCAGACCTTGGCATTGCACCTTGGTAAATGTTCTCGTTTGATGGTGTGTTTTCCACATTTCACTCTATGGATGAGCTCACAAAGAGGACAAGGCACGATAAATCATGTTCAGCTTGATGAAAGCTGTCCAAACAGTGTCAGGTTAAAGCAGTGGTTCTCAAACTCTTTCTGTCAGGCCCCCCTTTGGAGAAAAAAAAAAGTCGCCCCCCCCAACACAAATAGTCAGGCTCAGTGGCAGCGCGAGAGATTTCTTTTGGGGGTGCTGTGGGGTAGCTTGATGTTTCATAGAGGGTGCTCAAACATTTAGGGTTTCCCATTAATGTACCGGGCGCTACAGTGGAATTTTCTACTGCAACACTCCCCACGCATACACACAGTGTATCCGCGACTGTTACAATGAAGGCTCGATAATCAGCTCGAGGCATATAGGTGTAAGCAGGGGTCAAGTGCTGTTTTTATAGGTGGTGTGTGGACCTCACATAGGGGGGTCCGGGGGCATGCTCCCCCGGGAACATTTTTAAATATTGAAGTTAAAAGCATCAATCTGGTGCACTTTGAGAGCAAAATGAAGAGATCTATGGAAACATCTCTCAACACAGAACTGTAAACAGATTTACTTTTTCTTTATGGATATTTTACAAATCATTCCCCTTTTAAACTTTATTCATTTTTTAATGTCATCTAGTATTTCATACCTGTTTTTCATTTATTCTCTTATTTTTGTATAACTATAATGATCATATAAACAACACAGCCGAGCTTTAATGAAACACAGAGACCCAGACGTAATAGTACTGTATCATATTATTTTCGAATCAATAATTTTTCAAAATATTTTGTTTTTTTGTTTTTTTAGAATCATTTTTCCTCCTGGTCTCTCGCGCCCCCCCTGTCACGCCTCTGCGCCCCCCACTTTGAGAACCACTGGTTTAAAGAAACCTGCATTACTGCTTTGTCAAATCACCCCAGGAATGTCATTCACCGACATTCATCTATTATTTGATCAATCCAAAGATGATGAGCGAGGCAAAAGCCCTGACCCTGCTGAGCTTTCTGGGAACACAACTTCATTTTAATCTCCTAAGAAGTCTATATATGATATATTTCTGTGTGTGGACAGTAGCCAGTGAAAACACGATTACATGTGGACAGAGTGTACCTGTTGCTACTCAACCGATGGCAGCCTTAATAATGTACACAAGAGAACATGTTCAAGTTATTTGCTCTTTATATAATGGATCTCCAAAAATACAAGGTATAAAGAAGACGGACATAACGGAGGGAAGGAATGAAATGTGCTGCTGTCTCCTCTACAGGCCAAAGCTTTCCCCTTGACCTTTACAGCTCTGGGTAAAACTTTAACCCTTAGGCTGCTTTCTGCTTAGCTTTCTCCACACTCGTAGCACCAGGGAGCTGACCTGAGAGCAGCGGCTAAAGGCAGCCATGACCATGTTCCTCCTCGAGGCCAATCTGTGCTCCATCATCATTATACAGCATCAATACAGAACGTCTCGAAAAAAATCAACCTTGCTGCAAACGTGTGGAGAGAATACGCTTTCTAGGGGTTTCAGTCAAATATCAGATTAAATCCAGTTTTCTAGGGCTGTTTTTCAAAATGAAGGGATTTATATGACAGGGAATTTATTCAGGAGAGACATTATTTATATTAAGATAATTTAACTTGTGAAAACACAACATTACAAGCAAACACATCTTTCATCAGGCCTTCATTATTTACGCATCCAAACAAAAAAGACACAGAGAAGTGCATCTCATACATATACACGCTGTTGTCATGAATGGGATTTGTTTTTGAGTTTTAACTCCCAGAAGACTGCGTGTGTGAGTCAGAGTGACTGTGAGAAGCAGAGAGTGGAAGACGAGTGTGACAGTGATGAGAGTGAGTGTGTGTTGTGATCAGACTAGGGGTGCAACAACTAATCGACTTAATCGATTACAATCGAATACCAAATTAGTTGCCAACTAATTCAGTCGTCGATTCGTTGGTGACGTCATCACGTGTGTTTTACGCCCCGTTAAACTCTAACTTTATTGGTCTTTGTATCGGTACTGGAGACATTTAAAAAAGATATGTCATGTATTATTGCTACAAAGACATTATATCGCAGTCTTAGTGTCGCCAACTCGTTTCTAATATGCAGAAAGACAAACAAATGCGTCTATGATGTATTTTCGATCTTTCTCTCCCCCGCCTGCTTGCGAGGGGGCGGGGCAGTTTACACACGGGCAGCTGCAACGGGCAGTTTACACACGGGCAGCTGCAACATGCAGCAACACACACACGTGGGAGATGGCGGAGAGAACGCGCTCCGAGGTGGTTAAACTTTACCCGTCTCGATGTGGAGAATGCTCGTTACCAAAAGTGGAATAAGAGTTTAGCATGTAAGGGCGGTAACACGAGCTATTTGTCTAAACATTTAGCAAAAGTGCTCCACATCCAGACGGAGGAATGCACCGGGTTCGACTGTCTTTCTAGTAGCTCTGTAGCCCCGTCCAGAGGAACGTCTCCACGTCAGGTGTTCTGTATGCTAGCAGCAACACACGGAGCTAACTACATTATACAAACATAATGATTAACAGAGTTATTTGCGGACTTTTGGTGACAGAGCCTTCAGTGTGGCATCCCCCACCCGCTGGAACTCTCTCCCCCCCGAAATCCGCAGCGCCCCAACCCTGGACATTTTCAAAAAAGCCCTCAAAACGCACCTTTTTACCAAGGCTTTCCCCACTGTATAGTTAGTTTAATAGGTTTATTTTTCCGCTACTCCCCCCACCCCCCACCCCCTTAACCTGTCTGCCTTTTTTCCCCTACCCGACTTGTAAAGCGACCTTGGGTTTCCTGAAAGGCGCTATAAAAATATTATATATTATTATTATTTAGTTTGTTAAAGTTTCAGCTATTCTGTTTACAGTTCTGTCATTAGATTATTTAATACGATTTGTTAAAACACTGTTGTTTCTTTTGATGTGAAATATTATTTATTTAAATTTGAATAAAAGCAATGTTAGTTTTGTTCACAATTTAAGTTATTTCAATAATATATGTATTTTGGAATCAAGTATTCATCTTTATTGTCTTCATTGTTAGTTTCCACATGCCTAAAACAACCTCAAGCTAAATCTAAAAGTTGATGGCTAAATCAGAGCGTTTGAGAAATTGTGCAAGGCGTACAGTAATAGTCCGAATAGTCGATTAATCGTTTCATTAATCGATAGATTCATCGATTATCAAATTAGTCGTTTGTTGCAGCCCTAGATCAGACACACACTCACAGATCTGTGTTTGGATCCTGATGTGTAGCTTCTGGGTGAACACACTGTATGTGCACGGACCTGTGTGTTTGAGTGATTGTGTTTGCACCGAGGGAGTGTGTGCTTAAGAAGCGGTACCTGAAGGCAGCAGGCAGTCCAAAGGTGTCAACTCTTCATCCATGGCCAGCCTTTACAGACGCTCGTCTTCAGTCAGTCTGCTCAACTGGAACTGAGGAGAGGACCGCAGACATGTTACTACTGCTCTTGTTTTGATATGTTGTGCTTTTCCAACATGTCCCTAATCCCAGTTCATCCCCAGCCTTATGGGCTCATTATTGCCAAGCAGACTGACAACAACATGCACAAAGGCGCACAATAAGACTGAGGTTTGGATCACAGCGTAACCCAAGATACAATATTGACACAACAAATATATATATTGTTATAATTCATGAATGTGAAGATAATAAATAAAAATTCTTTGGGACACATTATATTTCATTTGTTGTCTGTCTGAATAGATATTACATTATTAATAACATTAAAGTTAAAAATTGGACGATTGGAATTATTAATCGGTTATCAAAAGAAGTGCAGATTTAATATAATAAAATCATCCTTTTATCAAATGTCCAAGAAAAACACATGCTGGTTCCAGCGGTTGGTATTTCTTTAAACATAGATAGTAAGATTGTATTTGTAGCACTGTTGAATGCTGAAGCACTTTGGCATTTGATTATTTAAATTGGAATCGGCATTATTCAAAAATGGCATGTCATCAAGAAATAGATTTTGGCAGATAATTCAATAATGTATCATTAGCTTCAGCCCTAAAGCATAATTAAGCAACAACCAATCACATATTCAATCAGTGCATAATGAGAAGGCTTTAGTTTATTCAATGCTGCAGCCAGGCCTCCCTTCACTCACCTTTAAGATTTACAATCCAGCAGGAAACCAGAGTATACCAGGGGCCTATACTGCGAACCTGGTTCAACCTAACCTGGATATGTTTGAGTTAGCCGGTTGGCTTAATCCAAAACATACGCGCTCTCGCTAAACTGTCCTACGACGCTGGTTATCAAGTGGATCGCTCAAGCCAGCCGTGTCCTATCTAGTTAGGTGCGCGTGCACATGAAAGGGGTGGTATCTGGAGCATTCGACCAATCACAAACATGGAGAAGCATACTGACAGCGCAGCGTCATACTTCCTGAATGAAAAGTGAACTTTAATACTAGTCAAAAATGAAGAAGTTAAACTTTAAACATCCATGACTTAAACACTTTATCCAGGATAAAAGCCACATAGCTGCACCTGCAAGGTGAATACAGCTGGTAACAGAAAAAGTGTTTGAATGCGTACATCAACAGGTTTATGATCTCACTGCCCCGTCTAAAACACGATCTGACTTCAATTACATTTGTCTCGAGTGTTTCGTCAACTTATGTGTTGCTTAAAATAATACTTCTGCATACAGTATGTGACACTGTGAGTGTTGCACGGCCAGATACGGCTCAGCTGACTCAGATAATAAAATATATGATACATTATGAAGTGATATGCCGCGGACTGTACTTAATGTACTCTGATCCGGTTACTTATGTTGTGGCCGATATTTAAGTAAGCTTTATTAACGCTAATGTTATAATAGTCAGATTGCTCTGAAGATGGGAGGTGATATTCTATTAATGTTCACGTTCACACAGTCGGTGATTTTTGCCGGCCGTCTTTCCTGCGACGGCAGCTTTTCTGTATTTCCTTTCTCCTGTAATATGACTTGATCGCTTTAAACTCCGCACACTGAGCTCTGATTGGTCAGCAGGCGGTGCTTTCACTGAGTTGAGCTCTTAGCCTGCAACCTAACCTGGTCCCGACCAGGTTAGCTGCTTAGCATATATTACCATGGAGATCTAGCCTGCTAAAAAGAGAACCAGCTCCGTAGGACCGGAAAGCCGGAGTTTTCCCTGAATTTAGCCGGCTAAGCGAAAATCCTGCTTCGCATTATACCCCCCAGGTTTCAGAAAGTGAAGAAAGCCCTGTGTATACGTCCGTCACAATAATACCTTTAGCTCTGCTGAACCGTTTACAACCTCCTGGCACCTACCCTCGATATTAACAACCCTTTCAATGATTAACTTAATTCCTACACAGACTGAGCTATGTATGTATGTTTGGCAGATGTATTTAACACTAGCTGCCATAAAGAGGGATTGTGTAAACATTATATTGTCCCATAATTACATGAAAATGATTGGTCAATATTTTCTATTTTACTATTCTTGCCAAAATGTATTCTATGTTTGACCCTTATTTCACATTTCTATGTTTGGAGTCTCATCTTGTTTAAACTTGTGTGATCTTTTTTATACATATTTAATTATAATGTATGAAGAACCCTGAAACGTGTATATTTATATATTATCTTATTTTAATTGAACTGCTCTCTGTAATAGTATGCATTTGACAAATCGTTTATGTGATGTGATAAAGGTTGTCAATTATATGCATGGGTAAAGTAAGAACTGGAATATCTGCACCCAATTATTATTTTTGTAAAAAGTTTTAAAATATGTTTTCATGTTAGTAAAATTGTTTAAACTTTAAATCTTGTTTATTATACTCATGTTTTGCATCAGCAGCCCTCATCAATCAATCACACAGCCACTGGTGTATTGTAGAAATAATATATGCAGGTTCTATGTTAATGTTTGCACGTGTATGCAGCAGCTCGTGATGCAACACTCCACTGTCAAAACAATACCGTTAAACCAGTGAATCATAAGCTAGATAAACAGACATATATTTCAACACTTCCTGTGGAAATTGGACTTTGACATGTTTGAGGACAGATGGTGAACACTGACTGCAGCTGTGTGCAAATGAATGGCGAGACGCGCGAGCCACAGTGCCTCGTGTTCACACAGAAACACGGACTTTTGTGATATGGAAATCACACGCACTGACACAATACTTCACTCCTAACAATCCGACTTCACATGTTTAACCTGACATTGTTTTATTTAATACATATTCACTAAAAACTCACAGGAAAGAAGCGACTTCCGCCATTGTTGTTGTGCACAGTCGAGGAGAGTGCAGAGAGCGGAACATGCACACTGAAGAGAGGGGGAAGAATATGAGGGAGACACCTAGCGGACGAAAGTGTAAATGCGTTTTTTTTTCATAGCTTTCAGAGGAAGGTATTTTCAAAGGCAGCTCGAGAGGTTTTCAGGAGAGACTCTAGGGTTCTCCAGCAAATTGAGAAATAGTTTAATTTCACTCTTAGGTTTTTGCAATCACTGCTTCCCCTCTTCAATCTAACACCAGTACGTGTCCGATTACAACATGTGTACTGGACCAGTAACAGGTGTCCAATTAAAGTCATAATGAACAATAAAGAAGCCACATTTTTTACCATATACAGAGTAAAAAAATAAATAAACAGGGGGCATCTGGCCTACTGATGTTACAGCCTATTTGTGGTTTCATTAACCACAATAACAGATGCTATATGCATTAACACTTATCAGAAGGAGACTATTGTACTGCTTGACTCTAATTGAATTAAATAGGGCTTCAACAGTCAGACAATTTGAGCCCTCCTGTACAGAGTGAAAAATGAGGTCTATTTTTTTTGTTTTTAATACAGGAAGGCGGATAAACAAGGATCCAGAAAAGGAGAAGACAAAACATGACCATAAATTACGTACAAAGGCACAAACTCATTGATTAAACATATTATGAATCAGTGTCCTACAAAGAGTAAACGGAACCAAAGCCTTTTCCTATTAATCTGGCTTATCAATTTTTTTAATAAGATTTCTTGAAACAGCAAGCAACAATTAAAGTCTGCTGCAGAAACATCTCACTTCACAACACTGCAGTCATATTCTCATCAATACAAGCTATAAGTATGTCGTCAGATGATATCCGTTCCAACATATCAAACACAACCAAGCTAAAATTATCACGTAATTGGAGAGATTCTTTGTGAATTAGTTTCTTTATGTTACATGAATATGGCCAATGAGTGTGACTGCTGCTATTCAGTCGCACACTGGAACAGACATGTAATTCATTAAGTACTTAATTAATCAATTCATGGATTAATTAATGGATACTTAAAACATGAGGAAATAAAATGTCAATGGCATAGACGAAAAATGAAAGAATCCTGAATAGATGTTCTGTCAATAATTTGGAACACCACACACACAACACACACACAACACACACACACCACACACACAACACACACACACACACACACACACACACACACACACACACACACACACACACACACACACACACACACACACACACACACACACACACACACACACACACACACACACACACATGCTCTGCTCAGATGCATGGGAATCATTCATTCTGTGGGCATGCATTATAAATACACCTATGAATAAATTTGATGTTGAGTGCGTTCGTCATTGGCAGGGCCACGCCACCTGAATGTTTGATCCTTCTTTTCTCTCCACATCCATCTAAATATCTCCCATGTCCTTCAGCGTAAATATCATGAAGCTTCAATGAGGGGTCTGAACACACATACAAGATAAATATAGGTCATATATACCAGTCAAGAGAGAAATGTCATGATTTTCTTTACACCTATCAAGCTAAAATAGTTTGTCATTTGGGGACATTTTGCATATTAGCCTTCTGGAGAGAAGACCCCTTTCATAGCTGGTCCACCCATGGTGTGTTTTGTAGTTTATGTTATGTTCTCCTGGTTTGGGAAACATTTGCATTAGATTCAAAGTCTTCATCGTCAACTGCCGAAAAGCAAAGTTTTCGCAGTGAAAATCCGAGGGTCTCCAACAATGCAACATATAATACACTTACATTAAAATCAATGTAAATAGTGCAAGAGAACATAGGACACAATGCTGAAAGTAAAAAGCAGAAATATTTAAACTACAATAAGAGTGGGTTAAGAAGATAGTTTACATACTGTACAGCGGAATAGCATACTGCAAATTGTCATCATATTTAAAAACAGATGAGGCTACTTTCCCCCATAATAATAAACCATAATAGCTGTAAAAAACAATTAAAATAACTGCCTATGTTTTCCATAGCTTGCCCATGTTGTCTGTGCAAGACTGAAGTCATCAAAATAAAGACGTCTCAGTCGCATTTAACGCACAACAGAAAACTCTCTCCGCTGCAGATGGTTGAACCAAGAAAAAAAACCATCCCAAGAAGTGAAACCTCTGCCAGCCGTTTCACTTGCTGTCTTCCTTTAAGCTGTGCACAGAAGTGTATCAGAATCTCCTGCCAGTTGCTTTTCAATGATATCCTTGCAGAACACTGCGGTTAGTTAGGATTTGGCAATATTATATATATTGCCGTGTCGGTTTCGATTAAATTGTGTTCGTTTTGTTTTTAACTTTTAAATGGCACTGTAAGGCGACCTTGGGTGTCCTGAAAGGCGCCTCAAAATAAAACGTATATTATTATTATATATATATATATATCTCTGTTTTAGCTTATTATATTCATAACTTGGCACATCTGAACAGGGAGGGTTGTTTCCAATTCCTACCCTGCGATAAACAGTGAGGTCACAAACACCAACCAACAGTGTTAGTCGTTTGATCTGCGATGCTCGGTTATTTCCTTTTGAATTACCACCTGCTTACGTACAGGAGCTTTATTGAGATGCTGTGGACATTTTGATTTGGTTTATCTCCTCAAGGTCATATCACAGTGAAGGGAGTGTTTGTCTTCAATTACCATTTAATATCACCTATCAGCGAATACAAGGGTCAAATGATTACCACCGAATACACCTGTTACTGTGACGGATAATAAAACAAAGAGAGGAGACACTTACTGTCATGCAAATTCAGACTCTCACTCCCATTTTCCTTCCTGTTATACTCCCTCTTATTACCGCAACTGCATCTCTCTTCTACCTATTCTTTTTTCCTCTCACTAATGCGTTTTTGACTTTCTCCTTTTATCTGCTTTTTTTCCACTCCTCTCTCCCTTTTGTCTCTTCCTTAGATTTCAGCTCTACTTCACCTCATCGTACCTGTCTGTCCATCACACTCTTGGGTTTTGTATCATTGTATTTCACCTAATAAGGATGTTTGTGCTAAAATGAGCCTGTTCATGTTACTCAGGGGATCTTACAGCTTTGCCCAGTTTGGCTACTGTTGGAAATAGTGCAGGGGGTAGCTGAATTAGGGCTAAGTAGGCCATTTTTCATTTTTATCCACCAATGATGATGACCCATTTAGTAGGAATGAGCAAAAAACAAGATCAACAGAGGACTGTCTCTGTTTCAGTTGTTTTGAGGTAGAGTTTTCCTGCCATGGTCAAATAGAGTACAAACCACACAGTGCAATCTGCTGTTGGCGGGGGAGTTCTCCTCTCGCAGCTAACAAATGGCCCTCGGTGTGAAAGGATAGGGCTTACTCACTTCAGCTCAGAAAGAATGGGTCACTAGGAACAAGGAGGGCTCATTACAGACGTCAAAGTGGAGCGGGACAAATCCAAGGCAGAGTGGTGCTTTTCAAACATGTGGCGGTCTCTTCCCTGTGGTGCTGCCTTGCTATACTTTTAATACCCTTACTGGCTTCCTGTCTTACAAACAGGGCATACTGTACTCAGGGTTTCCTATCACTCGCCTAAGGGCTCTCACCTGCCTGTCCAGGAGCAAGGATAAAGACTGACCTTGAGCGCAGGGTGGCACTCTTCCAGCAGCTTTAGTGTAGACTCAGTCCAGGAGGCCAGCGGATGTGCTGTTCGTGCGAGACACTCGTTTGTTCCCACATGAAGCCGAAACAAGCTCTATGGGTTATTAATCAGTCACTCATGCCTCTGATTCTACACTGAGGGCCTGGCTCCTGCTGGGGTATACATTAGTGGAAGGTGTGCAGGGTTTCCATTGTATGTGGGAAAAGTCTGTCACATGAAAATGTCCGCCTGTGTGTGGTCAACCCCTGAGGCAGATTTCCGGTATCACAAAGTAAGAGCACACTCTATGTCACTGAGGGTGGGAGGAAATAAGAGATGGGCTGGACTGACCTCTCTGGAAACGGCTGCAGGGAGGGATGGGAGAGGGACGTCCAGCCGCTGAGGGGTGAAGCAGATGGTGCCTGGTGATGCCACAGGGGGGGGCTTTCTGAGCTCCCAGCGGTGCAGATAGCAGCAGAAACTGGGTGTTTGGCAGAGGGAATGGAGGCTAACTCTCAGTGCTGTGTGCATGGGTTATTTTAGCAGACAGAGAGGGACTTGCCTGTGTTAAAGTCAGCAAGACAGCCCAGATAATCATTAGATGTCAACACAACAACCTCAATCAATCAATCAAATGTTATTTATAAAGCCCAAAATCACATTTGTCTCAGAGGGGTTAATAGTGTTTACTGCAGAAGAAACCTACGAGTGAGAAACAGAGGAGGGATAACTCTTACAGGATGGACAGATGTGCAATACATGTCATGTGTATAGTTTAAAATAGATAATAAAATGACCACATAGAGAATCCGCATGTCGAAAAATGATAATGTGAAAGTGTATAAAAGGATTGATCAAGGTGGGTGTAAAAGTATCCTCCAGGTGCCTGCAAAACATAATGAATCGGGCCTCAGGCAGGACCGCAACTCATGATCCAGATGTAACCTTTCAGACTGGCAACCTGCCTGTAAGCTGGATAAAGAATGAAAGTCATAAGCCTACTTTGACACATTGACAAGTTGATGAAATACACCATGGAAAAGAGTAAACATTGTAAGGGAATAATTCAAGATACAACAGTGTGCTACCTGAATATGAAACGCTATTTTTCACACCTGAAAAAAACATTTGTTATTCTGTTTGTCCAAAGTGAAACAGCTTGCTGAGACCACCGGTGGCAGGAGGGCAGCGGCGCGCATTCAGAGGTCAACACCCCGCAGATGGCTGAAATTTTGGAAAAACCCAAGATTGTTTGCATGCTTTCACAATGTTGCATCATGAGGCTTCTTCACATAAAAAAAGACAAATATGTTCTGTTGAATTCTTGTTTCGAGGCCAAGTTTTTATTTGATTCTAAAGATGAAGACGAGTTGACAGAAAGGCTCTGAAAGAGATGATGTCAGCATGCCTCAGGGTGAAATGATATTGTCATGGGGGCAATAGTTTAAGACCTAATGCAATATACTGTATATATAGTGGGGGGAAAGAGGTCTGAATATTTGCATTGCATGTGAGCCTCTGCTGACAGAGTGGACTTCTGGCGCTTCTTCTGAGTGTGTGGTTATTTCTTTCATTTTTGTTTGTGTGCAATAAAGTGAGTCAGAGATGGAAATATGAACAGAATCAATGCATTTGATATTGTTTTGATTCAACACTTGACTCAATTAAGGATGCTTCAATATGCTACTGAGATGTTCAGATGTTCCCTTATTGTGTGACAAGTTAATCAGATTTCCTGTGACTATTGATGATTTCATTTAAATTTAAACTAGGGTGTTGTTGGTGAATCTTTTTGTTAGATGATAATTGATATATAAAGAAATGTGAGAACAGATTAGATATATCTTGTTAATATGGGTATACGTGGGTATGAGAGTTGTTACAAGGCAAGGCAAGTTTATTTATATAGCACCTTTCAATGCAAGGCAATTCAAAGTGCTTTACAAAAAAAAAAAAAAAAATAAACATTAAGGAAAAATACATGGATAAAAGTTACAGTGCAGTCTAAAATATGAATAGTTCAATTAAACATTACAAGAAAAAGTACATGGATAAAAGTTACAGTGCAGTTTAAGATATGAATAGTTCAATTAAAGCAGCGACAAAAAAAAGGTCTTCAGTCTGGATTTAAAAGTAGTCAGAGTTGCAGCGGACCGGCAGGTTTCTGGGAGTCTGTTCCAGATATTTGGAGCATAATAAGTGAATGCTGCTTTACCATGTTTAGTTCTGACTCTGGGGACAGAAAGCTGACCAGTCCCTGAAGACCTGAGAGATCTGGATGGTTCATCATTTAGCAGGAGGTCAGAAATGTATTTTGGGCCTAAACCATTCAGTGCTTTATAAACCAGCAGCAGTATTTTGAAATCTATTCTTTGACACACAGGAAGCCATGTGTAAAGACTTCAGAACAGGAGTGATGTGATCCACTTTCTTAGTGTCAGTGAGTACTCGAGCAGCGGCGTTCTGAATCAGCTGCATCTTTCTAATAGATTTTTTATGAGACCTGTGAAGACACCATTGCAGTAGTCGAGTCTACTGAAGATAAGGCATGACAAGTTTTTCCAGATCCTGCTGTGACATGTCTTTAATCCTAGATATGTTCTTTAGTGATAGTAGGCTGATTTAGTAACTGTTTTAATGTGACAGTTGAAACTCAGGTCAGAGTCCATGACTACACCTAGATTTCTGGCTTTATCTGTTGGTTTGAACATTGCAGACTGAAGCTCAGCGCTAACTTTTAAACGTTCTGCCTTGGCTCCAAAAACCATTACCTCAGTTTTGTCTTTGTTTAATTGGAGAAAGTTCTGACACCAGTCATTGATTTGTTCAATGCACTTACTCAGTGTTTGAATTGGAGCATAGTCCCTAGTGAAATTGTTACGTAAATGTGTGTGTCATCTGCATAGCTATGGTAACTTATTTTGTTGTTCTTCATTATCTGAGCCAGTGGTAGCATGTAGATGTTAAAGAGAAGAGGCCCCAAGATGGAGCCTTGAGGAACCCCACATGTCATATTTGTCAACTCAGATGTGTATTTACCTATAGAAACAAAGTTTTTTCTATCCTTTAAGTAGGATTTAAACCAATTTAGAACTGTTCCGAAAGTCCCACCCAGTTTTCCAGTCGGTCTAGTAATATGCTGTGGTCAACAGTGTCAAACGCAGCACTGAGATCTAATAATACTAACACTGAAGTTCTGCCACTGTCTGTGTTTAAGTGATGTCATTGAAGACCTTTTCAAGAGCATCTCAGTGCTGCGTTTGGACGAAAGCCTGACTGGAACACATCAAAACAACTATTTAAATGCAAGAAATTACTCAACTGATGAAAAACACTTTTTCAATGATTTTAACCTAGAAATGGCAGGTTCGATATGGGCCTGTAATTGTTCATTACTGAAGCATCTAGATTATTCTTTTTTAAGAGCGGTTTAATGACTGCAGTTTTCAGGGCCTGTGGAAAAATACCTGAGTGAAGAGATTTGTTCTATATGAAGTAGTTCTGAGGCCATGCAGGGCAAAACATCTTTGAAAAATCCTGTTGGAATAATATCAAGGCAGCAGGAGGAGGACTTCAGAAGTTGAATAATGTCCTCTAGGTTTTTATCATTAATCTGATGGAATTGTCTCATGGTGTTTGAATTGATGTTAGGTGGGCACATTTGCTGTTCCTGATGCAGAGGCACTGACTGCTTGTCTGATTTTCTGAATTTTGTCAGTGAAGAAGGAGGCAAAATCATTGCACGCCCTGGTGGTTAGAAATTCAGAGGCTGTGACGGTAGCAAACAAGGCACGTGCGTTGTTTTTGTTTTTGGTAATGATGTCAGAGAAGAATGATTGTCGTGCGTTTTTCAATTCCAAATTATAAGGCCAAGTCTCTCTTTATAAATGTCAAAGTGAACCTGGAGATTTGTTTTTCGCCACCTGCGTTCAGCTTTTCGACATTCTCTTTTTTCTGTTTTAACGGTCATGGCCTTTCTCCATGGAGATATTTTCTTCCCAGTCACTTCCTTTACCTTAATTGGAGCAATGGCATCCATAACATTTTTAATTTTTGAATTAAAATTATCTACTAGCTCATTTACTGAGGTTAGCAGGGGCAAGTGTGGAAGAAAAATTCTGAGTAACATTTCCCTAGTATTTTTCAGTTAAATATCGCTTTGTGGTTACCTCTTTTTGAACACTTATGTGAACAGAAATAGAGCTCTCAAAGAAAACACAGGAATGGTCAGACAGTGCAACATCAGTCACCACAACCTTAGAGATATCAGACCCTTTGAGATAATTAAGTCCAGAGTGTGCCCCTTATTGTGCGTGGGCTCCGTCACATGCTGAGTCAGTCCATAGCTATCAAGAACACAAAACAGTTCTTTAGCCTCTCTGTCCTGGGGGTTGTCAACATGGATGTTAAATCACCAACAATGACTAGACGGTCAAAGTCAATACACACTATAGACAGCAGTTCAGTAAAGTCATCAAAAAAGCTTGCACAGTATTTGGATGGCCTATAGATATTTAGGAACAGAGCTCGAGAGGACATTTCAGCTGAAGGGCCACATTTCAAAGAATCAAAGTTTCCATAAGATGTCTTCCTGCATTGAAGGGAATCATTGAACAGAATAGCAACTCCACCCCCTTCTTTTGCATTCTTTCCTGACTCATAAAACTAAAGTTGGGAGGGTTGATTCGATAAGAACAGCTGCACTGTTATTTTGTTCAATCCAAGTTTCTGTTAAAAACATAAAATCAAGATTGTGCTCAGTGATAAAATCATTGATTAAAAATGTTTTTCCTGCCAAAGACCTGACATTTAATAAAGCTAGTTTAAGTTCGTTAAACACACTATCAGTAAGATGTTTTGTGACAAGCTGTGGCTGACATGGAATCACTGCTAAATTAGATAAACTCACACAAACGTTTGAGCGCTTCCTGTTTCTAAGATGATTCACCGCTCTTAATCTATTACCTATCAACACAGATATCGGCAAAGCTACTGTCAGGCAGGGCCCCGGCATGTCCTGGAAAGAGTTGAGAGTGCCATACGCCCTTGAGCCTGGAGTTACAGATTTACTATATTTCATTAAAATACTGACATCATTGAACTCATAACGGGAGGAGAAAAGACAGTATGTTTCAACCAGGCCCTCGGACACTGAAGTGCATCCAGATACATGAACCAGCTCTTACTAACTTTCCCGTCGAGCGCTATTGAGGCATAACATATATTTCGCGTCGAAAGGAGCCAGTTGAGGTGGTTCGGGCACCTAGTTAGGATTCCACCTGGGCGCCTCCCTAGGGAGGTGTTCCAGGCACGTCCAGCTGGGAAGAGACCAAGGGGTAGACCTAGGACCAGGTGGAGGGATTATATCTCTTCGCTGGCCCTGGGAGCGCCTTGGGATCCCCCAGTCAGAGCTGGGTTGATGAGGGGAAAGGAACGTTTGGCGCTCTCTGCTGGAACTGCTACCCCCGCAACCCGGGGGAGAATAAGCGGGAGAAGATGGAGATGGATTTCATTAAAAGGCAATGAGTTTGATATTTCACACTGCACTGGTATTTTCTCTTTCTTCCTTAAAACACCATTCATTGATCTTCCTCTCCTATTCAGTCTCTTGTGCTCGGTGTTGTCTAAACACACAGATCACAAGGACAATTAATCAATCAGTTAAATGAACGAGATGCCTCCTGACTATTTGCAGAACCCCTACTACATAATGTTTTGTCCTTCCTTTTTTTATAACTATCTCTGATGAAAGTATTTGAAACATTGGAAACATTCTCTTGAAAAGGCAATAGAGTCCTTTCCCATTGTCCCTATTATTGTAGTTTTCAGGGAATGAAAACAAATCAACTTCTGTATATCGATTCTACATTTGTTATATTCGGTTTGGAACTGGGATATATTGCTCTCATTCAAATAGCAAGCCGATTTTCTGTGGCATAACGGTACAATTTTGTCAGGATCTCGACACAAGTGATGAACCCAAATGCACGACCCCAGAGACAAAGTCTTGAAATTTAATTTTAATTTCACAGATCAGGTAATCCCTCTTAACAGAGTAGGTACTGGAAATAACAAAAGGCCTCACAATGAGGAAAAAACTATAGGCATAACAAAAAGCGAACTTAAGACAAACGTAAGCCTACAAATTAACAAAAGAAACAAACCTGACATGAGTGAAAGCGATCCTTTCTGAGGCCGAGGCTTGGCACGACCATTCGGAGAAACAAACAAGACAACTGACACAGGAACAGGGGAGAGACAGGACTATTTAAACATGAGGTGAGTGGGGACAGGTGGAAACAAACCAGGGGCGGGGCAGACACTGATGATGGCGGGAAAACACACAAGGGGAGGAGAAAACAGGGCCTGAAATGAAAGACAAGAGGTAAGTACAAAATAAAACAGGAAATGACAGACAAAATACATAACACAACTAACACATTTCCATAAATCCAAATCCTTAAGTCATCGTCGCACTCTGGGAAGCTTTTAGTAAAAGTTATTGAAATATTTTCAAATGAGCCAAGGTTAGGATCATATTTGTGTGGTCTGTTAAAGGTGGGGTAGGTAAGTTTGAGAAACCGGCTCGAGATCGCGAGAATTTGAAAATACACAACCGGAGAAAATCTCCACTTCCTTATAGAGCCCCTCCTCCAACACACACGAACGCGCATAGATATATATAAACACTAGATGACTCACCCGCGCTGCTGGCCAATGGAGACCGACGTTGCCACTTGGCCGCCATCTTGCTACAGGGAGTTCTCTCATTCATAACATTATGGTTTACTATTTAAATAACCATAGCTTGCTCAATTTTCAACCAATTTTCAAACGGTTTGTTTTGTTATAAACATCAAAGATGTAGTTATGATACTGCATACTTATAATCATGGACTTTCATATGAAAATAACATTAGATCAGATAAAGCAATAGCTATACACACAAGGTATTTATATTAATATTTGCCGGTGTATATATTTCCATTTATTTTATTATATTGTTAATATTTAAAATAAATTATAAAATTAAAATACATTTATATTTTATATATAAAAATCGGTCTCATGTTACCACTCTGTAAGCCAAGAGTTGTTATTTAGCAATGCCTTAGCTTGAAGAACAGGGACACAACTAATGACAATAGCATATGTTGGTATATTATTTAGATATTCACACCTTTATCAGAAGAACCAAACAAACATAAAATGTGCTCACAGACAGGCCAGTTCTGTCTAATTTATCACAATTATTTTTGACATGAGATCTTCATATAGACTTCAGACAGACAGACTGCCGTGATTAGAGCATCCGTAGGCTGCACAAAAGTCCGGCATAGTCAGGGTACTTCTGTAAACACAAAGCCAGCAAATTCCTGTATCATAATGCAAGATGTTTTTAACAAGCCAAACCACTTGGAATAATCATGTGTAACTTAAAGGGGACCTATCATGCAAATGCACTTTTGTACGTCTTTTATACATGAATATGTGTCCCCGGTGTTCCAGGGAACTCACCAAGTGTCAGAAAACACAACCCTCTCTAAAAAGGGGCTGCAACGGATCTGAAAAAAACGGATCCAGATTTCAATACTTTTCTACGTCACAGAGAAGTCCTCGGCTTATTGGTCAACTCTCCACCTATCAGGGGAATGAGCCACGGCCACGTGCATTGCCAAACCTCCATTCGCATATAGGCTATCGGCAGGCTAAATCAACCCACATCTGTGTTTTTGCCTGCTCTTGCCAGGATGTCTAAGATAGTTAAACGTTGTGCTGTTGTTGGCTGCAAGACTCGGGACAGGGGACTGCCATGCAATGCCATCAGTGGAAAAAGAAATGAATCTGTGGCTAGACTTCATTTACAAGGGGACATGTGCCAGAAGACCACGGCAGATTTCTGTTTGTGTGTTCCAAACATTTTACGACGGACATGTTTATGAACTTGTCTCAAGTCCAACACGGATATGCCTCCAAAGTAATGCTAAACCCGGGATCAATACCAACCATCCGGGACCAGGCCAGTGAGGACACATCCAATTTTGAAGCTGTACGTTTTTATTTAGCGGTGTTTTTTCCTGATAAAGCTATCTCTAGCTTGTAGCATGTAGCTTCGCCGTATCAATGTCGCCTCAAACCCAAATAGTAATCGGTTAGGTGTTTATATATTTTTGTAGCATTTTATTTTGTACGCTCCGCAGTCTTTGCTTTGTCATTTGAATTATCAGGCATTTGCTAACATGTTCAGACATACTGCCGTAATGGCGATCTGTGTGAAGGCTGTAAAGCCACGCCCTAGGCGATAACACAAGTATTTATTCTCCTATTTATTAGTATTTTGTATCCTCTACAATCATATTGAGTAAGTTATAATAACAAACGTAATCTTCTGTAGGCAAGTGCCGTTTTTTCCAGCGTTATATTAAACGCTTTTGTGATTATAGTCCTGTACGAACGATCAGATATCATCGATCTGTAAGCTAAGCTACGCTACGCTAATGAGACATGCCATGTTTTGCAGCGTTATATGTAAAAGCTTTTGTGTGTTTACTTGTTTGCGCACATGTAAATGGGGGTGTGTTAGGATACACCACTGTGTATGTATGCGAGGGGGGACACACACCACGAGTAAAACTGAGCTAAAGCCCCGTCGGTCTGTTGTTGTTGACAAGCCTTACCTCTAGCAACAGGCTAATTAGTGGCTAGCACTCATTACAGTCAGTCTTACTGAGCTCAGCCCCTCTCCAACACATCATCTGTATTGAGTCAGAAACACAGCATGCACGTTACGGTTCAAAACTAACTCAGATTGGAAAAAGGCCTAAGCAAAGAGAGCTTTGCTAAATAGAGAGTTTTGCTAAATAGAGAGTTTTGCTAAATAGGGAGTTTTAGCCCCATCTTTTGGGATTTCAGACTATATTTATCCAAATAGTATTTTCTCATCCTGAATACTAGTTGAGATGATTTTGTTCTAACTATGTGTTCTTCTTTACAGGCCAGCACCTCACATACTTACTAATTAGTGACAATTTGTACATCCTTTGCTATTATTACATTTTTTTTTCTCATGGCGGAAATGAAAGACTGTACCTGGCAGCCCTGCACTACAATGAAAACGCTGAGCGTGCACAAGCCACTACATCCCACTGGAAAACCCTCTGTATAAACTGCAGTTCCCAAAGGCCAGGAAGGGAGAATGCAGAGCAAAACCAGTAAAGACTGACCCCACATTCCGTAAGTGTTTAAAATATTTATTATACAACTATTTACAAATATAAAATAAAAAAATTAGAAAGAAGTTTCAGTTTTTTACATGCATATACTAATCTAAACCACATTTTTTGTTGTGCTGTTTTTACCATTGCACAGCCCTACGTGGCCAACTTGATGGACCTCATCTTCGACCAAGTCTTTGTGGACCCTGCACCATTATGAGCGACCTGACAGGGAGGAGGTCATCGCCGGGTATGCTACACGGTTCAATTTGGCTGCTGTCTGAACCCAACATCGACATTTCACGGATCAGGAAACTCCTGCGTATCCTGAGGACAACGCAGGCCGGAATCACCACTCTGATCCTGCGTCCAAGGAAGCCCCAGCACCAGCTCACAAAGCTTCTGTAAAAATATTTAGTGTCATTTATACAAAATACAAGTAGGCTACATTTAGTTTTTTTGTATGGGTTTTTTTAACCGTTGATTTTGACAATAAAGTTCCAAGTTGATATCAAAATGTGTCGTGATTATTCATGTTTGCATGGGTAAAGAATATTCTGATTTCAAAAGCATAAGGTTGTGTGTGGACTTTTTTGTCTTACACATGGGTGTGTTATGCCATTGCTGTGTAGTATATAATATAATAGTACATGTACAATGACAGAATGAAAGATTGCATAAAGCCATATACACCAGTATTTATTTTCCATGAACAATATTAGCATTCGTTTTACAATTTCAGTCAAAACAAACAAACCGCTCTATTTGCCTCAACTGTCATCCACCATGTTCAGCTCTGTAAATATGCAACGCATTCTGCAGGGAGAACACATTTAGGCACACAGGCTTCAATCCAGGATGGTCCACCATACAGGTTACAGAGTCCTCAAGTTACTGCATCCGTCTTGACACATTGTGATAAACATATATTGAATGACATGTGAAAAATGTATTTAAACAGACAACTTAGTAAAGCTGTCAAAAATGTTACCTGTGGTATCTCCATGCAGCACACATTCTCCGTTCAGAAGGCATCGTGACGCAATTTGCACAAAGAAGTCAATAACTGAGCTTTTAAAAACACATGAAACTACACACATTGCTGACAACTTGTTGTTGGAGTTATACTTTTTATCATCCTAAATTATTCAACTTTCCAACGGTTGTTGCAGGATGTTGGAAGAAAAGGACTGTAAACTATTAAACGCAATGAGGCCATTGTATATATGCTGACAATATGAATGTCTCCCTTTATAAATATATATATATTAGGGGTGTAACGGTACACGTACCCGTACCGAATACTTCGGTTCGGTACACGTGTGTACCGAAGTGTACCGAACGAATATAACGTTAAACGTAAAAAAATTGAGAACGTGAACAACTTCTTGGAAGTAATCTCAGGTGCTGCGTCGCAGCATTCAGAGTAATTTACTCCCATTGTGTTCAAACGCGTCATAGAGCGAGCAAGTCATTCATTGGACGAGCTGGTCAGAGGATGCGTTCAAATGTAGTCAGTAATTTGTGGAACTCTCGAAATGTGCGAACGCAGATAAAGTTGAGCTCGAAAATCCTCCAGCATCATTGAAGAGTCTCCGGTTTGGGAACATTTTGGTTTCGCAGTTACGTACAAGAATGACGGACAAAGACAGGTGGACCGAACCAAAGCTGTTTGTCGGCATTGTTCAAGTAACATTGGTTACGCGGCTGGCAATACATCAAGCTTGCACACTCATTTGAAAAGGCATCACCCGAACGTGAATATCACCGGTACCAAAATACTGAAGTGCAAACCCAACTCCCACTAGCATTTAAGCCTCCACCGCTCGCAAAAACTTCAGACCGAGCCAAAGCTATTACAAACGGCAAATATCCTTATGTTGCCATGTTAGCAAAGCGCTACCTGGCTGTATCTGCTACTACCTCTGTCCCTAGCAAGAGGGTGTTCTCCACAGCAGGAGACATTGCTAGTGCCAGCAGATCTGCCCTTTCAGCAAGCAATGTGGACAAGTTCATCTTCTTTAAAAAAACATGAAATGACAAGCAAGTCCTAATGTCAAACTGGCTGCTTAGGTACTAGTACAGTACAAATACAGATTATTTCAGTTCATCGAAATGCTGCACCTTAATGTTTATTTATTATATTTTATATTTATTAGAGTGAATATTCATAGTTTAATAATAATTAAAAACCCAAAACTAATATGTTATGTTTTGTGAGTACTAGTACAGTAAAGTTCAAATACAGATTATTTCAGTTCATCGAAATGCTGCACCTTAATGTTTATTTTATTATATTTTGTATTTATTTGAGTGAATACATTATTCACAGTTTAATAATAATTAAAAAAAAATATGTTATGTTTTGTGATAATCTTTTCTGCTGTACCGAAAACGTACCGAACCGAACCGTGACCTAAAAACCGAGGTACGTACCGAACCGAAATGTTTGTGAACCGTTACACCCCTAATATATATATATCGCTGTTTTTGCGTTACAAACTGTACACATTGCATTCTTGCTAATTAGCCAAAATATGAACGAAATAAGGAGCAAGCATCGTAACAGAGTAAAAATAAATAGGGACAACAGCTTGTCAGCTACCATTCAGAAACGTCCTGCTACAACCGAGAATTTTTGCACCTCCACCAAAACCTCCGCTGCTTCAGGGTCAGTTTCTGGATCAAATTGATAATATGCTTGAACACATGCATTGCTCTGAGATGACATGTTTATTCCACACTCGTAATCACAGCAAGCATGGTAACGTGACTCTCGCCGGCTCATGCCTGCTCTTCTGCAGGGTGGTCAGCTGCTGCTCAGAATTTTCAAAGACGGGCTTGGAATAAAGCGAAAATGAGCGAAACGAGGCATGTCTAAAAAATGATCTGTTTGGTATTTTGAAAATAAAATGTATAATATACCTTATATAGGTATGGTCATACACTATATCATTTAAATATAGCATGATAGGTCTCCTTTAAGTTGTGTTGAAAAGAAAGAGCAGTTCTGCCTCTCCCACTGGTGTAAGGTTGCTGGGTCAACTTTGTAATACTAGGTCTCACTGACAGCCTCTTGTTATTAGCCAGCTAATAATACAACCACATACACAAAGAAAAGCTGCAATTTCAACATGTCCAAGCATCCTGTATCATAGCCATGCTAATCATGTTTATAATAAACCAAACCGTTGTAAATCAGTCAAGATTTCAGTGAGTTAAGAGTATGTTTGTGCAGATCACTCACCTTACAACAGCTACCATAACGCGAATCAGAGTAACTGTTAACTGTAGCAAGATGGCGGCCGGTCAGCTACGCTGGAAAATCTCCCATGAGCCATCTAGTGTTTATATATATCTATGCGAACGTGCACATGACCAATGAGGGCACGAGATAAGTGTGTGCCCCGATGGAAGGCTGACAGGCAGGTAGGCCATTTTGTTATGGATTTTTGTCAAAGCACTTCAGATATACATTGCTATCGGGATGTTAAGAGCACTCCATGGAATATAACAAAAAGTGTATCTCGAGCCGGTTTCTAAAACTTACCTACCCCACCTTTAACTGAAGCCCCACTGATGGAAGGATTTCCGAGTGCATACACATACTCTCACTTTCTATCCAGCCATACCAAGACGCTGTTAAGTCCAAATATTTATAATATGTGATTGTTTTTGTATTATTTGACTTAACTTTAACTATATATTTATTTGTTGTTCCTTTCTTTTCTTTTCACTATATCTTGTAAAGCGTCTTTGAGCACCTGTAAAAGCGCTAACAAAATACATCTATTATTATTATTATGAAATACCTATCAGACCTTACTATTGGATCATGAGTGCAGATGATGAGGTTCAAGAGGATAGCCCGAGGCCACTCTTTAATGACATGTGGGATGAATAATGCTTCTGTCACAGCTTGTCCAGGGATTCCAACTGACCTTCTGGTCCTGAGCTCGACTCTCTATATTCTGGTTAGTTCTGCCTAGATGTCTCTGTGGAGTAAGTCTCAGGGTAAAGATTGAGAACCTGTGAAATCCCCTTCCCTCAGCAACAGGGAGAACTTGTGACTGAACAGCAATGTAATAACTTTGCTCTTCATAAAATATGTCCTCGGGGCTTGGCTTTAATCTCCGATCGGTGTGTGCTCGCACAGCTTGAGCTTTAAAGGAATGGTATGCTCATGACACTCATTTAAAAAAAAATTATCATCCGATAAACAGACCAGGTCTCTGCCAGTCTCTCTCTTTTTTTTTTTAATGCCGCTGACATTATCAGTGATTTTAAACTGATTATATAACCGAAATAACATCAACACTGTGGGCGCCGCCATGTTTCCCGGACCGTGACGTAATCCATAGCGTTTGGTTTTCGAAGACCGTTTGAATCTCCATGTTATTTACTGTAGTTTCTCTCTTCAAATATGCCTCACTGTATCGCGAAATATTGCCATAATTCGGATTAGGAACAATCCACGAATGCTCGGTTCCATCTGTTGCCAAAAGGTAAAGCATAAGAAAGTACATTCGGAGGCAGTGGCTAGCGAAAATGTGGCGCGGCCCGAACCGAGAGATTTACAGGCTCATGTATGCAGCGAACATGTTCACATTTCTGGACGACTACTCTGATAACATGGGATTTAAAGAACAACCATTACTCAATTGAGATGCAGTACCATCGGTCTTTCTGGTGTCATCAATCACCGACCAGGACACCAGTTCGGCCAGTAGAGAAATCGCCCTCTGCAAGTGTGAAGCGACGGAGGAGCAGAAGTAGTGCTCGGAGTAAGAATAAGGTATGTTATAGCGCATTTCCATTGCAGCGGCTAGCCCCGTTTAACGTCCTTTAGCGTCCAGGCCAGGACAGTTTTTGGTGGCCTTTCCATATAGCGTAGTACCGACTAGTGTGTATTTCCCCCCGTTTTTTCCGGCCCCATAAATCGTGATTCTATGGCCAGGGACAACGAAGCTGAGTATGCTACAACTATAGAGAGGGAATCGCTAGCAAGGGTGGTACACATGCATACATATGTATCTTATATCATCTTCCCATTATACACACATGCATTTCCAAACATCTGGACTACCTATGTTGCAAATGTATTATCTTTTCAATTACACACGGCATCTAGTGCACGTCTGTCCGTCCTGGGAGAGGGATCCCTCCTCTGTTTGCTCTCCCTGAGGTTCTCCCATGTTCCCTTTAAACTGTGGGTTTTCTTCGGAAGTTTTTCCTTGTACGATGTGAGGGTCTTAGGACAGAGGGTGTCGTATTGTCATACTGATATGTAATGGCTGAATTCCCCCATCCAATCTCTTCACATTGGTCAAAACTTGTTCCTCTGCTGACGAGTCCGAACTGAAATATTCCACCATGTTTCCGTGTGTTGACAAAGTGAACGCATGGATGACGTCACGACCATCACGTGACTACTGAAAAATGGCAACATGGCGGCGGCCAGACGGAATATACAGGTCTTGATAAAAAAGAGCTATAAAATCATTATTTACCGGGAATATCGCTGATTTCTTCAGGGTATGGTTTAAACATAACGTTTCACTAAATACTGAAGTTTTGATTAATTAATCTAATGAGTGGACCATTCCTTTAAACTCAGCAAGGTATGAGAGAGACTTTTTAGCTTAGTTTCGGAGGCGCCTCGGATTCAGTTTGAATTTCAGCTTCTATATGCGGCCTTAATTCTGCATCCTCTCTAAATGACTTTGTACCAACACTCCCAACTTTGTCAGAAAATACATTTTGTATGAGAAATATATTGAATGTGGCTTCAACTGTGAAATAAAGAATACTGCGAGAGAAAGAAGGGCAAAAGAGCAAGAGGGACTTTTTTTGTGAAGGAAGTCAGCTGTCATTCAGAGCGAAGTACTTAAGATGCAGACAAGGAACAGCTGTTTGTGGATTGTTTTTCAGACAAACAACCGTCGGCGTACTTTGCAAGGATGACAAAAGAAAAATGCATGTTTTTATCAGACAACTTTTAGTTCGTTTGGCAATTCAGGCAGCAAGTTACTCATTAAATAACTGCGAGTGTTCACAATAACATTATATATATAATGTAGTATACTATAATAAACATAAAGATATATATTTTTCTATGTAATTCATTGCCATTGCCAATTGTCTTTCCGCTATTTATTCTAAACACACACACAAACCAACACGTACTTGTTAAATCTGCAGTTGTTTAAGAAGGATAATAAGGTTATTGCTTCCTCCCACTTAATAAACACAAGCAGTGGATTAAGGCAGCGCTCGGTGATGACATCATTACAACGAGCCGAGGATTATGTAGGTTTAGTAAAATGTGTTTGTGATGTTTGTTCAGTGAGTGTACTCACCTCGAGAGACTCTCGAATGTGTCAGTGGGGGAAAGTTATTGAAATTTGCTTTTGGTTCGGTGTAATATTCTTCTGGTTTCTGCTGGAAGTCCATTCCAAATCTGTAAATACAAAGAGTGATGAGGTACAGGAACAACAGCTGTGTCGACTTTAGGTATCGGGTTTGGGTAAAAAAACTGGGTATTTGCCAAAGTAGGACAGGACTAGGAAGACTCTATGCCACATGTGTCAAACTCAAGGCCCGGGGGCCAAATCAGGCCCTTGGTGGATTTAATTTCGGCCCGCAGGATCATTTCTAATTACTATTAGATCTGACCCGCACACCTTCACTCCATCCTGAGGGTCTCCTCAGCTCAGAGCCTGAGCCCAAACATTGATGACCTTGCACCCAAGATGAGATGCCAAGTATCTGAACTAGCATCACAGAGCAGCACACTGATTTTCCATGGATGTTTCCTTCTGCACTTTTTTTCTTGCGACAACAGGGCACGTTTTTTTTTTCTCTTTGAGGGAAATAGTTTTGTGGAAGCTGTTGTTGGCCTGTGGAGAAATGTAATCATAAGAAATGACTCTGGAAAAGCTGCAGATAGAGTCATAAGAAATGAATGTGGATGGATGACATTAATTTGGCCTCCAGTGAGACTGTAAGGAATCTTGGTGTTATATTTGATCAGGATTTATCCTTTAACGCCCACATAAAATCAATTTCAAGGACCGCCCTACTTCCATCTACGTAACATTGCAAAAATCAGGCATATCTTGGCCTCAAAACGATGCAGAGAAACTAGTCCATGCATTTGTTTACTTCAAGGCTGGATTATTGTAACTCTTTATTATCAGGGAGTACCAAGAAGTCAGTCAAGTCGCTTCAGCTGATTCAAAATGCTGCGGCTCGTGTACTAACCAGAGTTAGGAAAAGGGACCACATACTCCTGTTCTGGCTGCCTTACACTGGCTCCCTATAGAACACAGGATAGAATTTAAAATTCTTCTTCTCGCCTACAAAGCCCTTAATGGGGCAGGCGCCATCTTACCTTAAAGAACTCATATACCCTACTGTCCTACTAGGGCATTGCGTTCCAAGACATGCAGGGTTGTTGGTTGTTCCTAGAGTCTCTAAAAGTACAATGGGAGCCAGAGCCTTTTCTTATCAAGCTCCACATTTGTGGAATCAGCTTCCAGTTTGTGTTCGGGCGGCAGACACCCTATCCGTTTTTAAGAGTGCGCTTAAGACCTTCCTTTTTGATAAAGCTTATAGTTAGGGCTGATTAGATTCAGCCCCTAGTTTTGCTGATATAGGCTTAGTTTGTCGGGGGACATCTTACTTCTTCCTTCTCTCTGTCTATACCTGTGTACTCTCATGTTCCGATTAACCCAGCTTCCGAAATGTCTTTCTTTTTGGTGTCTATATACGCCGGGATCCGGAGTCATGGATGCTCCTGCGGTCCTGTGTCCTGGATCGCGAGCCCTGGATCTTGAGTCGTGGCTGTGGTCCTGGATCATCGGTCCTGGATGGATATCCTCGTGGATTCCTCTTCCTATTATACACACATGCATTTCCAAACATTTGGACTACCGATGTTGCAAATGTATTATCTTTTCAATTTACACACGGCATCTATTGCACGTCTGTCCGTCCTGGGAGAGGGATCCCTCCTCTGTTGCTCTCCCTGAGGTTTCTCCCATGTTCCCTTTAGACTGTGGGTTTTCTCCGGAAGTGTTTCCTTGTACGATGTGAGGGTCTGAGGACAGAGGGTCTAAGGACAGAGGGTGTCGTATTGTCCATACTGATATTCTGTACAAACTGGTGAAGTCCACTGAGACAAATGTAACATTTGTGATATTGGGGCTATATAAATAAACATTGATTGATTGATTGATTGATTGATTGATTGATTGATTGAATGTATTATTGAATGTACTGATTTAATGTTGTTTTTATAGGCAATCATTAAGCTTTGTTATTTCCAGGTATTTATTTTACAATAAATATTGAACCAGTCGCCGGACTGGTTCAATATTTATAGTACCCATTTTTTTTATTTTGGCCCACTGTGTATTTGAGTTTGACACCCTGCTCTATGCCATCAGTCTGCATAATAAAAAGTTAGGAAGTGTTCTCTTTATTGCTGGGTTTGTGTGTATTTTCTGGAGCGATGGGCACAAGATACAACGTAAGTTTATTTACTTTGGATAACAGGCTCTGTAAATAATGAAATAGCACCCATTTATCAATTATTTCCATTGGGACTAGACTTTATACAGCTTTATATTTTCATTCCCACTGAAGCTAATGTGTGAACTGTCACCATGCAGTGCCTGGAGGCGTTCATTGGAGCAGGTCAGGGAAATTAGCCCCGTTTAAACACAGTTACAGACAGCTGTATGGTCTTTTATCGGAGCTGACGGTTACATTACATTACATATCATTTGTTCGACGCTTTTATCCAAAGCGACTACATACATTCAGTACTGTGGACAATCCCCACAGGAGCAATTTGGGGTGAAGTGTCTCAGGGACACAACGACATGCTGACTGCAGTGGGACTCGAACTTGCTAACCCCTGATTCGAAGTCCAGCACTCTATTCACTGAGCCACAGCCGCCCACGGTGTCAAGGTTCATTGTGTTTTCCACAGTCTACTCATTCATATTAAGAATCAGTGCTTTACCTCAATTCCAAAAATAGGATGCTTGAAGGAAGCAGGGAGGCAGTGTGTGTGTGTGTGTGTTGACCTGTGTGTGTTGACCTGTGTGTGTGTGTTGTGTGTGTGTGTGTTGTGTGTGCGTGCGTGCGTTAGTGCGTTGCGGTGTACTTTGCAGTCTCTTGGGGCACCTTCTTTTATCCCTCCGCACAACATACCACACAGTCTGCTCTCCATCTTTTCCCTTCTCTTTCTCGAATACTTTCTATTGCAAGAAATGCAAAAACACACACTTGCCGCACACAGCGTCTTTTCTTTCTTTCTTCTCACACATAAAATGATTGGTATTTTTCAAAGTTGATGATCAATAAAGTAATAAGAACAGAGGCCATTATTAAACATGACCAAAGGCTCCTCTTGTCAGTAAACATTTTCCTTTTCGCTTCCAAAGACCTTTTCTCCTATGTGTTTTCCCACTTGGATGTGCAGTTGTCAAACGTCCTCGTTGTAGAAATCTAAGAAAACTAATGATTGATATCCAACATCTTAAGGGTTATTAGCAGTATAAGTCAAACAGTCAAAAGTGTACATTCGTCTGCAACAGTACTTTAAGTTACTTAAGGTACTTTAATGTGTTTTATGAGGTTGCCCTCAAGGAAGGATGATGAAAAAATTATACAGAGACACAGAAATAATCACTTAGAGTTTTCTCTCCGGTTGTGCACCAGATGCTTTTGTTTACGTCTGTCTGGATATATTAATTAGGAAAAAGACGACGCGAGGGAAGGTTTGAGTGACTGGCTGTTTGTTACTTTAATTCAGGCTGTAGCTGCTGACTGACTGTGTCACGTCTTAGTTTTATGTCAGTCTTGTCTGTCTTGTCATGTGTTTTATTTTGCAATTCTGTCTCTCCTGTCTCTTGTCTTTCCGACTGTGTCCTGATTTGTCTGTTTGTGTTCACCCTGTTTGCCCTTGTGTTTCTGCCTCCTTGCCCCAGCTGTGTCTTGGTCCTGTGATTACCCTTCTTTATTTAGTCCTTGTCTTCCCCTGTGCTCCATGTCGGTTACATTGTCTTTTCCTGTCTCCCTCCATGGTTGGTCACGGTCAGTATTTGTTTTTTGGATGCTACCCCCTCGTGCTACCTGTTTATTTTATCTGTGTTTTTCTGTCATCAGCTTTTTAAATAAAGCCTCGCTATTTGTTCCTTGGACCGTTTTGTCTAGTTATACTGCATTTGGGTCCTACCCTTTTTCCCAATCCTGACAGAGTGGCCGTTTCTCAATCACGAGGATGCTTGCTTGGTAGCACATGTCTTCCGAGTCACTTCCTTCAGAAGCTAGGTAAGAATCCTTCATGGCATTCGGAAACGAAGAGTGGAAACAGGCTAACAAGTGTGCAGGTGTGCGTCATATGAGAGGCCCCGCCTTACATTTTCCGCCACAGATTTGGGAAAATTGGTCCGTGCGCAAAGCATTGTGGGGATTTGAAGGACGCAAAGTCTACACATGTGCAGCCTCGAAATACCCCCAAACCAAGGACGGTCTCGGTGGAATTCCGAGTATGCTGGATATTGGAACAGTCCCTTCGGCGGCACGCGATGACGTAGTATCCTTGAAATATTGGCTTGGAAGCCAGTTCACTCGCGATTGCGAAACGGCCACTGGCTCCCAGGGAGGGGGCGGGGGTTGTTGGCTTGATTGACAGCCTGCATGCTCGCTGGCTGTGACTGCTGAGGTGAAGCAACCGCAGCTAAAGAATTACAATGCTCTGTACCAGGAGAAAAAAAATCAATAGCCATTGAGGATGTGTAAATAAAAAGCAGCTTTTAGACAATTTCCACAAGTATGGATTGCTTCTTCTCTCGAGCGTTGTTGTATCTGAACTATTAATTGAACAAAATATATGATAGCGGTAATAGAACATGTGTACTGAAAGAAGGCAGAGTAAAGAAAAGCACTTGGCAAGGATCAGACACAATACCATAGCCGCGTTCACACTGCGGTACTTTTCCCACAAGGTTCATGCGAACTTAGTTCATGCGAACTCTTTAGTTCTCATGAACTAAGTACAGATCGCGTTCACACCAGAAAAAGTCCCTGGGGGTGGATTACGCAAATGAAGCCGCTGACGTCACTTCTTCTTCTTCTGCTTTGGTTTTACTGGCAGGCCGCAAACCACTTCACGGCGTATACTGCCGCCCAAAGTCCCCGGCAGGAAGTCCCCGGAGTTGGGGGGAGTCCCAGCAGCTTCTACTGAGCCTTCCGAGTAAATCGCCCCAGAACGCCGAACACCCTCCTCATCTCCACCGCTCCCATGTTTTATTTTGTGTTGCCATAAGTTAGTCTCTCTGCGTTTCTGCGCTATGCTAATAATGCTAATGCAAGGATACTAAAATGGCGGCCTTCACAACAACTTTTTGGGAGTTTTAGGGGCGTGGTTGTGCAATCCGCCCAGCCAATCAGGAATATAGCTCTTTCTCAAAAAAGAGCCGCTCGAAAGTCCCTGCTCTCTAGCAGGGACTTTCGAGGGGTGGTAAAAAGGTTCGCATGAACTACTTTTAGTACGGCTCTTTTTGTTGGTGCACGCGATCATGAACTAAGTTCGCATGAACCTTTGTGGAAGAAAGCTACCGCAGTGTGAACGCGGCTCATGAGTCTAACAATAGTCAGTGTATAAATAAAGAAGATGGAGGTCTGCACGGCCCCAGTTTGAGACGAGCAGGAAACGGCAGTACAAATCATGGCAGTGTATGCTATATTTAGAACATTTTAATAGCGTTACCTTGCCATTAGATAGCCCTCTCCTAATGGGAATTAAAGCTGTTATATAGCCCTTTTCAAAGCGACTAGACTCAATTAAAAGAACTCATCTGCAGGGTAAAATTACTGGGGGGTTTTCAATGGAGTTTAATGATTTGTATTGAGCAATGATGGATATAAGGGCTTTACATCCCCTGCAGAAAGGACCGCGTGATGGCAAGATAAAATGGAGAAGATGTTCTAAATATAACAATCTTTTAAACTCATATTGATTTTTCACATCTACGAGACGTTTCCCTGCTGCCCTGTAGTAAATGGCTTAGCTTCCTGATGGTAGTCTTATCTGTTTCTCTATATTCAAGGCGATCTACTGCAAGTAATACACAGACTAGAGATGGGTACGTTATACAACCCTACTTGAAAAATACCCAGACTATCCCTTTAGATAGGACCGTAAGGCGTCAGATGATATTCTGTTGAACTATTTCCTTCCACCAGCTCTGCGCAGAGGCTCTGGTCGAAGTGTTTTTATCCGTCAGTGCTCTGATGGACCTTCAGCTGTGATAACGTTTAAAGACTCATTGCCTATTCAATTTAATGTTAAGGAATTTTATTAACAAATTAATTTAGTTCCCAAATGGTTGGTTATGGGGCATACTCTGGAATGCAAATGAAGACTACTATCGTCTTTGGGGAAATAAGCACCTTTTTGCACTTTAATACGTTTGAAAATGAATTTCCGGACGGCTGGAAGAGAGGCTGAACATTTATATTGGAGGACAGAGAAATGTTTGCCGGGCACATGGCAGGTTGTGACAGTGACCAGTGGAGAGTACAATGTTTATTGTCATCCTGATCTGCACTGACCCTTTTCCAGCAGCTCTTTGTCTGACCTTGAGACGGATGATCAGCTCAGGTCACTGGACACGGTCAACTCATCTACAAAGACAGCTGACCTGATGCGGGTCAAGAGCTCGGTGTAAAAACTATAATAGAATTTTCTTATTGGACATGTCGTTCTGGCCGGATGATTGAATGGCTGGTTTGCGAGCGGACTAGCCGGCAGTCCAGACACTTCATCAGTACAGGAAACATATTGATCAAATGTAGTAAAAAAATAAAAGTGTTTCCACAGACCTGGATATCAAGAGTCACAACCTCTCCTTCGAGTGAGAGGCTTTCGATCAACATGACAGCATTCAGAGGCATAAAGAAGACCGTTTTTAAATTTTTTTGGGCGAAAGAGAGGATTGAATAGAGGTTTTGCTGGATGACTATGCCAAGTCATTGCTTTCTTGCTCTCATGGGGTCAATAAAGGTTATTAAATGCTTTTGCGAGTGGAAAAATGTGGCCTTATCACCCAGTATTCCTCGGCTCGCCCGTCTGTAAGTCTGCCTGCCAGCCATTATTGATTCTTTCCAGTTAAGGAGCAAGGCACCAGCACGGACTAATACGAGTAAGTGAAAGAGAGTGAATGTTTATCTGTTCATTTTAGTGTAGAGAGGGGGAGAATTATACAGAAAAAGAGTCAGTTAGATTGCTTGGGTTCAATTCAAGAGAGCAATACCCCTGCGTGTGAGGCTACATCAATTTAGCCTCCGTGAGATTGTGCCGTTTGCTCATTGCCTACTGACTCCCCGCAGACTCACGCGCCAAACGATCTTTTCTCTGCCGCTGGATAATTTACTTGGGATTTTTTTGCATCTCTGTAAAGCGCTAAACCTGATATGCATCATCATTGCCCGTGTGGGAAAGTAGTGAAGATCATTAGAATGTTTGGAAGATGAAAGATTGCTCTCTCCTGACGCCGTAATATCGAGAAAAATGTGCAATAGGCATGTGTGGAGGGAAAATATGCATTATTTAGGTACTATTTGTTGAGCATGAAGCATTGACGGAAGTGCTATACTTTACCATGCTACAATTCCATGACTTCTGAGAAAACATAAATATAAATATATCATATTGACAGACGTTTTTGATGCTCTTCTCTCCAAAGCTTCACACACGGAAAAACATTTCACTTGTATCTAAAAATGGTCCCCATAACACATGCGCGGCATATTGAGAGCATTAGGTGATACTGGTGCCAGATCTGCATTCATCAAATGCAAAGGAGAGACGGTAAAAAGTAAGCAAGTATCTCCGATCGGTGTGTGCTCGCACAGCTTGAGCTTTAAAGGAATGGTATGCTCATGACACTCATTTAAAAAAAATTATCATCCGATAAAACAGACCAGTCTCTGCCAGTCTCTCTCTTTTTTTTTTTTAATCCAATGACATTATCAGTGATTTTAAACTGATTATATACCGAAATAACATCAACACTGTGGGCGCCGCCATTTCCCGGACGTGACGTAATCCATGCGTTTGGTTTTCGAAGACACGTTGATCTCCATGTTATTTACTGTAGTTTCTCTCTCTTCAAATATGCCTCACTGTATCGCGAAATATTGCCATAATTCGGATAGGAACAATCCACGGAATGCTCGTTCCATCTGTTGCCAAAAGGTAGCATAAGAAGTACATTCGGAGGCAGTGGCTAGCGAAATGTGGCCGGCCCGAACCGAGAGATTTACAGGCTCATGTATGCAGCGAACATTTCACATTTCTGGACGACTACTCTGATAACATGGATTTAAAGAACAACCATTACTCAATTGAGATGCAGTACCATCGGTCTTTCTGGTGTCATCACCGACCAGGACACCAGTTCGGCCAGTAGAGAAATCGCCCTCTGCAAGTGTGAAGCGACGGAGGAGCAGAAGTAGTGCTCGGAGTAAGAATAAGGTATGTTATAGCGCATTTCCATTGCAGCGGCTAGCCCCGTTTTAACGTCCTTTAGCGTCCAGGCCAGGACAGTTTTTGGGTGGCCTTTCCATATAGCGTAGTACCGACTAGTGTGTATTTCCCCCCAGTTTTTCCGGCCCCATAAAATCGTGATTCTATGGCCAGGGACAACGAAGCTGAGTATGCTAAACTATAGAGAGGGAATCGCTAGCAAGGGTGGTACTACATGCATACATATAGTATCTTATATCATCTTCCCATTATACACACATGCATTTCCAAACATCTGGACTACCTATGTTGCAAATGTATTATCTTTTCAATTTACACACGGCATCTATTGCACGTCTGTCCGTCCTGGGAGAGGGATCCCTCCTCTGTTGCTCTCCCTGAGGTTTCTCCCATGTTCCCTTTAAACTGTGGGTTTTCTTCGGAAGTTTTTCCTTGTACGATGTGAGGGTCTAAGGACAGAGGGTGTCGTATTGTCATACTGATATGTATGGCTGAATTCCCCCATCCAATCTCTTCACATTGGTCAAAACTTGTTCCTCTGCTGACGAGTCCGAACTGAAATATCCACCATGTTTCCGTGTGTTGACAAAGTGAACGCATGGATGACGTCACGACCATCACGTGACTACTGAAAATGGCAAACATGGCGGCGGCCAGACGGAATATACAGGTCTTGATAAAAAAGCTATAAATCATTATTTACCGGGGAATATCGCTGATTTCTTCAGGGTATGGTTTAAACATAACGTTTCACTAAATACTGAAGTTTTGATTAATTATCTAATGAGTGGACCATTCCTTTAAACTCAGCAAGGTATGAGAGAGACTTTTTAGCTTAGTTTCGGAGGCGCCTCGGATTCAGTTTGAATTTCAGCTTCTATATGCGGCCTTAATTCTGCATCCTCTCTAAATGACTTTGTACCAACACTCCCAACTTTGTCAGAAAATACATTTTGTATGAGAAATATATTGAATGTGGCTTCACTGTGAAATAAAGAATACTGCGAGAGAAAGAAGGGCAAAAGAGCAAGAGGGACTTTTTTTGTGAAGGAAGTCAGCTGTCATTCAGAGCGAAGTACTTAAGATGCAGACAAGGAACAGCTGTTTGTGGATTGTTTTTCAGACAAACACCGTCGGCGTACTTTGCAAGGATGACAAAAGAAAAATGCATGTTTTTATCAGACAACTTTTTAGTTCGTTTGGCATTCAGGCAGCAAGTTACTCATTAAATAACTGCGAGTGTTCACAATAACATTATATATATAATGTAGTATACTATAATAAACATAAAGATATATATTTTTCTATGTTAATTCATTGCCATTGCCAATTGTCTTTCCGCTATTTATTCTAAACACACACACAAACCAACACGTACTTGTTAAATCTGCAGTTGTTTAAGAAGGATAATAAGGTTATTGCTTCCTCCACTTAATAAACACAAGCAGTGGATTAAGGCAGCGCTCGGTGATGACATCATTACAACGAGCCGAGGATTATGTAGGTTTAGTAAATGTGTTTGTGATGTTTGTTCAGTTGAGTGTACTCACCTCGAGAGACTCTCGAATGTGTCAGTGGGGGAAAGTTATTGAAATTTGCTTTTGGTTCGGTGTAATATTCTTCTGTTTCTGCTGGAAGTCCATTCCAAATCTGTAAATACAAAGAGTGATGAGGTACAGGAACAAACAGCTGTGTCGACTTTAGGTATCGGGTTTGGGGTAAAAAACTGGGTATTTGCCAAAGTAGGACAGGACTAGGAAGACTCTATGCCACATGTGTCAAACTCAAGGCCCGGGGGCCAAATCAGGCCTTGGTGGATTTAATTTCGGCCCGCAGGATCATTTCCTAATTACTATTAGATCTGACCCGCACACCTTCACTCCATCCTGAGGGTCTCCTCAGCTCAGAGCCTGAGCCCAAACATTGATGAACTTGCACCCAAGATGAGATGCCAAGTATCTGAAACTAGCATCACAGAGCAGCACACTGATTTTCCATGGATGTTTCCTTCTGCACTTTTTTTCTTGCGACAACAGGGCACGTTTTTTTTTTCTCTTTGAGGGAAATAGTTTTGTGGAAAGCTGTTGTTGGGCCTGTGGAGAAATTGTAATCATAAGAAATGACTCTGGAAAAGCTGCAGATAGAGTCATAAGAAATGAATGTGGATGGATGACATTAATTTGGCCTCCAGTGAGACTGTAAGGAATCTTGGTGTTATATTTGATCAGGATTTATCCTTTAACGCCCACATAAAATCAATTTCAAGGACCGCCTACTTCCATCTACGTAACATTGCAAAAATCAGGCATATCTTGCCTCAAAACGATGCAGAGAAACTAGTCCATGCATTTGTTACTTCAAGGCTGGATTATTGTAACTCTTTATTATCAGGGAGTACCAAGAAGTCAGTCAAGTCGCTTCAGCTGATTCAAAATGCTGCGGCTCGTGTACTAACCAGAGTTAGGAAAAGGGACCACATTACTCCTGTTCTGGCTGCCTTACACTGGCTCCCTATAGAACACAGGATAGAATTTAAAATTCTTCTTCTCGCCTACAAAGCCCTTAATGGGCAGGCGCCATCTTACCTTAAAGAACTCATTATACCCTACTGTCCTACTAGGGCATTGCGTTCCAAGAATGCAGGGTTGTTGGTTGTTCCTAGAGTCTCTAAAAGTACAATGGGAGCCAGAGCCTTTTCTTATCAAGCTCCACATTTGTGGAATCAGCTTCCAGTTTGTGTTCGGGCGGCAGACACCCTATCCGTTTTTAAGAGTGCGCTTAAGACCTTCCTTTTTGATAAAGCTTATAGTTAGGGCTGATTAGATTCAGCCCCTAGTTTTGCTGATATAGGCTTAGTTTGTCGGGGGACATCTTACTTCTTCCTTCTCTCTGTCTATACCTGTGTACTCTCATGTTCCCATTAACCCAGCTTCCGAAATGTCTTTCTTTTTGGTGTCTATATACGCCGGGATCCGGAGTCATGGATGCTCCTGCGGTCCTGTGTCCTGGATCGCGAGCCCTGGATCTTGAGTCGTGGCTGTGGTCCTGGATCATCGGTCCTGGATGGATATCCTCGTGGATTCCTCTTCCTATTATACACACATGCATTTCCAAACATTTGGACTACCGATGTTGCAAATGTATTATCTTTTCAATTTACACACGGCATCTATTGCACGTCTGTCCGTCCTGGGAGAGGGATCCCTCCTCTGTTGCTCTCCCTGAGGTTTCTCCCATGTTCCCTTTAGACTGTGGGTTTTCTCCGGAAGTGTTTCCTTGTACGATGTGAGGGTCTGAGGACAGAGGGTCTAAGGACAGAGGGTGTCGTATTGTCATACTGATATTCTGTACAAACTGTGAAGTCCACTGAGACAAATGTAACATTTGTGATATTGGGCTATATAAATAAACATTGATTGATTGATTGATTGATTGATTGATTGATTGATTGATTGATTGATTGATTGATTGAATGTAACTGATTATTTAATGTTGTTTTTATAGGCAATCATTTAAGCTTTGTTATTTCCAGGTATTTATTTTACAATAAATATTGAACCAGTCGCCGGACTGGTTCAATATTTATAGTACCCATTTTTTTTATTTTGGCCCACTGTGTATTTGAGTTTGACACCCCTGCTCTATGCCATCAGTCTGCATAATAAAAAGTTAGGAAGTGTTCTCTTTATTGCTGGGTTTGTGTGTATTTTCTGGAGCGATGGGCACAAGATACAACGTAAGTTTATTTACTTTGGATAACAGGCTCTGTAAATAATGAAATAGCACCCATTTATCAATTATTTCCATTGGGACTAGACTTTATACAGCTTTATATTTTCATTCCCACTGAAGCTAATGTGTGAACTGTCACCATGCAGTGCCTGGAGGCGTTCATTGGAGCAGGTCAGGGAAATTAGCCCCGTTTAAACACAGTTACAGACAGCTGTATGGTCTTTTATCGGAGCTGACGGTTACATTACATTACATATCATTTGTTCGACGCTTTTATCCAAAGCGACTTACATACATTCAGTACTGTGGACAATCCCCACAGGAGCAATTTGGGGTGAAGTGTCTCAGGGACACAACGACATGCTGACTGCAGTGGGACTCGAACTTGCTAACCCCTGATTCGAAGTCCAGCACTCTATTCACTGAGCCACAGCCGCCCACGGTGTCAAGGTTCATTGTGTTTTCCACAGTCTACTCATTCATATTAAGAATCAGTGCTTTACTCAATTCCAAAAATAGATGCTTGAAGGAAGCAGGGAGGCAGTGTGTGTGTGTGTGTGTGTGTGTGTGTGTGTGTGTGTGTGTGTGTGTGTGTGTGTGTGTGTGTGTGTGTGTGTGTGCGTGCGTGCGTTAGTGCGTGCGGTGTACTTTGCAGTCTCTTGGGGCACCTTCTTTTATCCCTCCGCACAACATACCACACAGTCTGCTCTCCATCTTTTCCCTTCTCTTTCTCGAATACTTTCTATTGCAGAAATGCAAAAACACACACTTGCGCACACAGCGTCTTTCTTTCTTTCTTTCTCACACATAAAATGATTGGTATTTTTCAAAGTTGATGATCAATAAAGTAATAAGAACAGAGGCCATTATTAAACATGACCAAAGGCTCCTCTTGTCAGTAAACATTTTCCTTTTCGCTTCCAAAGACCTTTTCTCCTATGTGTTTTCCCACTTGGATGTGCAGTGTCAAAACGTCCTCGTTGTAGAAATCTAAGAAAACTAATGATTGATATCCAACATCTTAAGGGTTATTAGCAGTATAAGTCAAACAGTCAAAAGTGTACATTCGTCTGCAACAGTACTTTAAGTTACTTAAGGTACTTTAATGTGTTTTATGAGGTTGCCCTCAAGGAAGGATGATGAAAAAATTATACAGAGACACAGAAATAATCACTTAGAGTTTTCTCTCCGGTTGTGCACCAGATGCTTTTGTTTACGTCTGTCTGATATATTAATTAGGAAAAAGACGACGCGAGGGAAGGTTTGAGTGACTGGCTGTTTGTTACTTTAATTCAGGCTGTAGCTGCTGACTGACTGTGTCACGATCTTAGTTTTATGTCAGTCTTGTCTGTCTTGTCATGTGTTTTATTTTGCAATTCTGTTCTCCCTGTCTCTTGTCTTCCGACTGTGTCTGATTGTCTGTTTGTGTTCACCTGTTGCCCTTGTGTTTCTGCCTCCTTGCCCAGCTGTGTCTTGTCCTGTGATTACCCTTCTTTATTTAGTCTTGTCTTCCCCTGTGCTCCATGTCGGTTCATTGTCTTTCCTGTCTCCCTCCATGTTGGTCACGGTCAGTTTTGGTTTGGATGCTACCTCGTGCTACCTGTTTATTTTATCTTGTGTTTTTTCTGTCATCAGCTTTTTTTAAATAAAGCCCGCTATTTGTTCCTTGACCTTTTTGTCTATTTTATACTGCATTTGGGTCCTACCTTTTCCCAAATCCTGACAGAGTGGCCGTTTCTCAATCACGAGGATGCTTGCTTGGTAGCACATGTCTTCCGAGTCACTTCCTTCAGAAGCTAGGTAAGAATCCTTCATGGCATTCGGAAAACGAAGAGTGGAACAGGCTAACAAGTGTGCAGGTGTGCGTCATATGAGAGGCCCCGCCTTACATTTTCCGCCACAGATTTGGGAAAATTGGTCCGTGCGCAAAGCATTGTGGGGATTTGAAGGACGCAAAGTCTACACATGTGCAGCCTCGAAATTACCCCCAAACCAAGGACGCGGTCTCGGTGGAATTCCGAGTATGCTGGATATTGGAACAGTCCTTCGGCGGCACTCGATGACGTAGTATCCTTGAAATATTGGCTTGGAAGCCAGTTTCCTCGCGATTGAGAAACGGCCACTGGCTCCCAGGGAGGGGGCGGGGTTTGTTGGCTTGATTGACAGCCTGCATTGCTCGCTGGCTGCTGACTGCTGAGGTGAAGCAACCGCAGCTAAAGAATTACAATGCTCTGTACCAGGAGAAAAAAAATCAATAGCCATTGAGGATGTGTAAATAAAAAGCAGCTTTTAGACAATTTCCACAAGTATGGATTGCTTCTTCTCTCGAGCGTTGTTGTATCTGAACTATTAATTGAACAAAATATATGATAGCGGTAATAGAACATGTGTACTGAAAGAAGGCAGAGTAAAGAAAAGCACTTGGCAAGGATCAGACACAATACCATAGCCGCGTTCACACTGCGGTACTTTTCCCACAAAGGTTCATGCGAACTTAGTTCATGCGAACTCTTTAGTTCTCATGAACTAAGTACAGATCGCGTTCACACCAGAAAAAGTCCCTGGGGGTGGATTACGCAAATGAAGCCGCTGACGTCACTTCTTCTTCTTCTGCTTTGGTTTTACTGGCAGGCCGCAAACCACTTCACGGCGTATACTGCCGCCCAAAGTCCCCGGCAGGAAGTCCCCGGAGTTGGGGGGAGTCCCAGCAGCTTCTACTGAAGCCTTCCGAGTAAATCGCCAGAACGCCGACACCTCCTCATCTCCACCGCTCCCATGTTTTATTTTGTGTTGCCATAAGTTAGTCTCTCTGCGTTTCTGCGCTATGCTAATAATGCTAATGCAAGGATAATAAAATGGCGGCTTCACAAAACTTTTTGGGAGTTTTACGGGGCGTGGTTTGCAATCCGCCCAGCCAATCAGGAATATAGCTCTTTTCTCAAAAAAGAGCCGCTCGAAAGTCCCTGCTCTCTAGCAGGGACTTTCGAGGGGGTAAAAAGGTTCGCATGAACTACTTTTAGTACCGGCTCTTTTTGGTGTGAACGCGATCATGAACTAAGTTCGCATGAACCTTTGTGGGAAAAGTACCGCAGTGTGAACGCGGCTCATGAGTCTAACAATAGTCAGTGTATAAATAAAGAAGATGGAGGTCTGCACGGCCCCAGTTTGGAGAAACGGCAGTACAAATCATGGCAGTGTATGCTATATTTAGAACATTTTAATAGCGTTACCTTGCCATTAGATAGCCCTCTCCTAATGGGAATTAAAGCTGTTATATAGCCCTTTTCAAAGCGACTAGACTCAATTAAAAGAACTCATCTGCAGGGTAAAATTACTGGGGGGTTTTCAATGGAGTTTAATGATTTGTATTGAGCAATGATGGATATAAGGGCTTTACATCCCCTGCAGAAAGGACCGCGTGATGGCAAGATAAAATGGAGAAGATGTTCTAAATATAACAATCTTTTAAACTCATATTGATTTTTCACATCTACGAGACGTTTCCCTGCTGCCCTGTAGTAAATGGCTTAGCTTCCTGATGGTAGTCTTATCTGTTTCTCTATATTCAAGGCGATCTACTGCAAGTAATACACAGACTAGAGATGGGTACGTTATACAACCCTACTTGAAAAATACCCAGACTATCCCTTTAGATAGGACCGTAAGGCGTCAGATGATATTCTGTTGAACTATTTCCTTCCACCAGCTCTGCGCAGAGGCTCTGGTCGA